>NC_012875.2:4538534-4686378 GCF_000003195.3 Sorghum bicolor
CTAGGCGGGCTTGGGCGGGGTCCTGAAAATTTTCAGGACCCTTTACACCGGTTCCCACTATGGGCCGGTGCTAGGCCCTGTTTTTTACTTTTGGGTTTTTCAATTGTTTATATATACAGTTTATATTATAAATTGTATAGTAAATTAAATATTTTGCATAATATTTTTTAAACAGTGACATATATTGTAATTTTTTTTAATGTACACATGAAAATTTTTAACCTTAAATATCTTACTATATTTTAATAATTTGCAATGTTTTTTAAGAAATGTTTAGTATTTTGTTAATGAAAAAATATATTATTCCAATAAATTTACAAAAACTATATCCAATCAACTGGAAATCTATTTTCACATCATATTGACGTTAAGCTTTTTATTTTTGTTATTTATTACTCGGAATGCTAGTAGGGCATTGTTTTCATCAAATAAAAAATCTATTTATCATATAAAAATATATATCTTGATGAACACACCCTTTGACCGAACCCTAGATTGTCCCAAATGGAAAAGTCATGAATACAAAGTTTGTTACACTCATCAAGTTCTACATTTTGTCTAATGGTCAACTTTTCTTTTGGAAAAGTTTGAACCACTGAATTTTAAATTTTCAGAAAATTCATAGCCACGCAGCGGTTTCAGAACCCTAGATGGTCTCGAATGCAAAAGTTATGAATACCAGTATTGTTCCACTCATCAAATCTACATTTCATATATAGACCATTTTTGCATTTGACAAAGTTTTGGGAAGGTGTAGTGAAAATCCACAATTGACGCATATAGTTTCATATAGTTTGTGTGAGATTCAAGAATTGGTGGGTATTGTTAACTTAAACTTTCTCAAATAGAAAAGTTGTGTATATAAAAAGTTTAGATCTTGATGATATCTAACAACTTGGTATTAAAAATTTTTTCATTTTAAGTAATTTAGTTTGTCATTTGACCAAGTTTGACTAAAACCCGTCTTGGATTTTATAGAAATGTGATTAGGATTGGCTCAAAATTATCCAAATGGAAAAATGGACAATATATAAAAATGTAGATCTTCATGATCTCTAACAACTTTGTATTCAAAATTTTTTCATTTGAAGTCATCAAATGGGCCATTTGATCAAGTTTGACCAAAGTCAAAGCATTGGTTTTTACAAAAACACCCTTTGACCGAACCCTATATTGTCCCAAATGGAAAAGTCATGAATACAAAGTTTGTTACACTCATCAAGTTCTACATTTCGTCTAATGGTCAACTTTTCTTTTGGAAAAGTTTGAACCACTGAATTTTAAATTTTCAAAGAATTCATAGCCACACAGCAGTTTCGGAACCCTAGATGGTCTCGAATGGAAAAGTCATGAACACCAATATTGTTCCACTCATCAAAATCTACATTTCATATATAGACCATTTTTGCATTTGACAAAGTTTTGAGAAGGTGTAGTTGAAAATCCACAATTGACACATATAGTTTCATATAGTTTGTGTGAGATTCAAGAATTGGTGGGTATTGTTAACTTAAACTTTCTCAAATGGAAAAGTTGTGTATATAAAAAGTTTAGATCTTGATGATATCTAACAACTTGGTATTCAAAATTTTTTCATTTTAAGTAATTTTGTTTGTCATTTGACCAAGTTTGACCAAAACCCATCTTGGATTTTATAGAAATATGATTAGGATTGGCTCAAAATTATCCAAATGGAAAAATGGACAGTATATAAAATGTAGATCTTGATGATCTCTAACAACTTTGTATTCAAAATGTTTTCATTTGAAGTCATCAGATGGGCCATTTGATCAAGTTTGACCAAAGTCAAAGCATTGGTTTTTACAAAAACACCCTTTGACCGAACCCTAGATTGTCCCAAATGGAAAAGTCATGAATACAAAGTTCGTTACAAAGTCAAGCCGACACAATAGTGAACTTCTTCTTGACGTCTGACCCTTGGTTATGATCCTGCCGTAACCATGGAGTATCCTCATTGTTTAACAGAATGCTTGGGTCTTTGTTGACTATGAAGGGCGGAATTCGATCATCCCTTTCGTAATCGCCTGACATGTCTGACTTGTTCTCAATTCCGACAATGTTTCTTTTCCCGGAAAGGACAATGTGGCGCTTTGGCTCATTGATGATTGAGTGGTCATCATTTTTTCCTCTCTTTGGTTTCGTAGACATATCTTTGACATAGAACACCTGACTCACGTCTGCAGCAAGGACGAATGGTTCGTCTTTGAACCCACTATTGTTAAGGTCCACGGTTGTCATCCCATACTCCTTGTCGACTGTTACCCCACCTCCGGTCATCTACACCCATTGGCACCAGAACAAAGGAACTTTAAAAATTAGCTACATAGACTAGTTCCCATATGTCTTCTATGTGTCCATAATATGTTTGTCTGTTCCCATTTGGATCTGTGGCATCCACGCGTACACCACTATTTTGGTTGGTGCTCCTTTTATCTTGGCCAACTGTGTAAAATGTGTTACCATTTATCTCGTACCCTTTGTACGTGAGGACATACCATGATGGTTGCCTGGCCAACAAATAAAGCTGCTCATCAATGTTTTCATCACCTTGACATTTTTTGCGCAACCAATCGCCAAAAGTTTCCATGTGCTGACGCATTATCCAAGCTTCATTCTTCCCAGGCCACTGGGACCGGAGGAAATCTTTGTGTACCTCAACATATGGTTCCACCAATGAGGAGTTCTGGAGAACTGTGTAGTGTGCTTTATTAAAGTAATCGTCTCCTGTACCAATATATGTTTTCTTCCCAAGTGTTCCCTTTCTGCTGAGTCTGCCCTCGTGTCGAGATTCAGGAATACCAATTGGGTCAAGGTCTAGAATAAAGTCAACACAGAACTCTATGACCTCCTCTGTTCCGTAGCCCTTGGCAATGCTTCCTTCTGGCCGGGAACGACTATGGACATATTTCTTTAGGACACCCATGAATATCTCGAAGGGGAACATGTTGTGTAGGAACACAGGACCGAGAATACGAATCTCTTTGATCAGATGAACTTGGAGGTGTGTCATGATATCGAAGAAGGATGGAGGGAACACCAACTCAAAGCTAACGAGACATTGAACGACATCATTTTACAGAGTAGCTAGTTGCTCTGGATTGATTGCCTTTTGAGAAATTGCATGGAGGAATGCACATAGCTTTACGGTGGCTAGACGTACGTGTGGAGGTAAAATTCCTCTTAAAACCACCGGCAGCAATTGCGTCATTAGAACGTGACAGTCATGCGACTTCAAGTTCAGGAATTTCTTTTCTAGCACATTAATTATTCCCTTGATATTGGAGACCAATCCAGATGGGACCTTGATGCTGCTTAGACATTCAAACATGCTTTCCTTCTCTTCTTTGCTCAGAGTGTAGCTAGCAGGGCTTAAGTAATGGCGACCATCATCTGTCTTTTCTGGATGCAGGTTGTCTCGTTCTTTCATGCGCTGCAAGTCTTGTCGTGCTTCAAGTGAATCCTTAGACTTTCCGTAGACACCCATGAATCCGAGCAAGTTCACACAAAGATTCTTTGTCAGATGCATCACGTCGATCGCGTTGCGGACCTCTAGGACATTCCAGTAAGGTAGCTCCCAAAATATGGATTTCTTCTTCCACATGGGTACGTGTCCCTTAGCATCCTTGGGAATAGGTTCGCTGCCTCGTCCCTTTCCAAATACCACTTTTATATCCTTGACCATTTCGAGTACATCATCCCCGGTTCGAAAAATACACAGTCAAGGTCTTCATAACAATGTGTGCATGCATTATATCCCTTGTTTGACTGGCCTGAAAGATTACTCAGAGCTGGCCAATCATTGATTGTTACAATCAGCAATGCTCGCAGGTCAAAGTGCTCTTGTTTGTACTCATCCCACACGCGAACTCCTGGTTTGCTCCATAAAAGTTGAAGTTCCTCAACTAATGGCCTTAGGTAGACATCTATGTCATTGCCAGGTTGCTTCGGTCCTTGGATAAGCACCGACATCATAATAAACTTCCGCTTCATGCATAGCCATGGAGGAAGATTGTAGATACATAGAGTAACTGGCCAAGTGCTGTGACTACTGCTCTGCTCACCGAAAGGACTCATACCATCGGTACTTAAGGCGAACCGCAAGTTTCTAGCATCATCTGCAAAATTTGGAAATTCTCTGTCTATCGCTCTCCACTGGGATCCATCGGCAGGGTGTCTCAGCATATTGTCTATCTTACGGTCTTCTTTATGCCACCGCAATAACTTTGCATTGTCCTTATTTCTGAACAGACGTTTTAATAGTGGTATTATAGGAGCATACCACATAACCTTGGCAGGAATTTTCTTCCTCTGACGTTCTTCACCCTCAACATCGCCAGGATCATCTCGTCTAATCTTATACCGTGATGCCTTACATACTGGACATGCATCCAAATTCTCGTATTCCTCCCCACGGTAGAGGATGCAGTCATTAGGATATGCGTGTATCTTCTGGATTTCTAATCCCAAAGGGCAGACAACCTGTTTTGCTTCATACGTAGTGGTGGGCAATTCGTTCCCTTTCGGAAGCATCTTTTTTATGATCTTCAATAACTGCCCAAATGCCTTGTCAGATGTACCATTCTTTGCCTTCCATTGCAGCAATTCCAGTGTGGTACCCAGCTTCTTTTGCCCCTCTTCAGCGGTGGGATATAGCGATTTCCTGTGGTCCTCTAGCATGCGCTCGAACTTGGCTTTCTCTTTGTCACTTTCACATTCTCTTTGTGCATCACGGATGGCATCACCAAAAGCATCGTCGCCCCGATCATCTTCTGCCGCTACCTCTTCTTCATTATCTTCCCCCATTGCAACATCATTGAAGCCACCGTACTGAGCAATAATATTGGCATGGTCCAATTCTTCTTCTTCTTCTTCACCTTCATCCATTATAATCCTGCTTTCTCCATGTTTGGTCCAACAAATATAATTTGGTACGAAACCAGACTTTAATAAGTGTGAATGAAGAGTTCTTGAGTTAGAATATTCTGTCAAATTCTTGCACACGGCACATGGACAACACATGAAACCGTCCATCTTATTTGTCTCGGCCACACTTAAGAAATAGTGCACGCCATTAATGAACTCTTCGGAGTGCCGATCGGCATTATACATCCAATTATGTGTTACCATCTACATTAAATATAACATATATATTATGAAAACCATGCACACATATAGTTTCTCATCTTATTGCACAACATGTCTAAGATACATAGTTGATTAATTCAGGAAAGCTTGGCTACAACAAATACAATCGCAACTAGCACTAAAAAAACGAAAACTAAAATGCACTTAAGCAACATAATTAGTTTGCGTCCGATCCCAACTATAATAGATAGATCATTCGCTTGATCAACATCATTGAACTCCTTTCGTCGGCTCACTGCCTTACCACCTTCAGCCTCAACCAGTTGTGCAAAAGATTTCTTAATGTGTTCAATGTATTCTTCCTCCCAGTACCAACCTGTACATCCGCCGGTACTGTCCCACTGAAATTAAAAGAGAGAATCAAAAGTTTAATTAATATCATTTAAAAAAATATGCACATATATAGGCAAATGTCTGGAAATAACTCACATTACGATCCGGACACTTGTCGAATATACGACCCTTGTTTACTTCCTCTTTCGACACTTTGTACTCCATCACAATCTTCTGCCCACACTTGCCACAAGTATTGAGAGGGAGTTCCGGCCGGTATCGCTTTTGAACCCGTTGAGAGACCCAAGACCCGGTCACGGTTGCCATCTACTATCCATACTCAATTTTTAAACAATTATAAATTCCACATTTACTAGTAAACATGTATGATTAAAGAAGAACCTAATAACATCCTTTATTTGTCTAGTTACTTCAACAAATCTTCTAAATTATACAATGAACATTATGTAGTAATAAAAATAAATTAAGTGATATTAACAAACCAATTAATTTGAACTATCCTACTTTCTAAGATCATAAAAAGATACTATAATTCATTCTTGCAAACTACATTAATACTAGGTCAACCATAAAATATGATATATATATATATGGATACTAATTCATGTGAATGATTCAAAATAACAAAGTGGATTTGAGCTAAAAATGATGAGAACATCACAAGCCAAAAACAACATGAAAAAGACAATAAATGCTAAAGTTAGTCACCTCCAAGCACGAAGAGACGATGACGGAGTCGAAGAAGATCAACGATGGGCGTCAGAAATGAAGAACAAATGAAGAACAAGCAAGAAGAAGCTCCAAGAACAACAATGGTGCTCTCGGTTTCAAATGGGCAGAGGGGAGGAGGGAGCCGGCCTATAAACCGGACCTTTAGCACCGGTTCAGGGAAAAAACCGGTGCTAAAGGGTCACCCTTTAGCACTGGTTTGTGTTACAAACCGGTGCTAAAGACTTTGCCTCGGCCCGTGGCACTGGCCGGTGCTAAAGGGGACCCTTTAGTACCGGTTGGTAACACGAACCGGTGCTAAAGGGTCCCGGCCCCGACGGCACCTGTCAGTAGCCGTTGGGCAGGACCCTTTAGCACCGGTTCGTGTTACGAACCGGTGTTAAAAGGGTCTTTAACCCCGGGCCGCAAAAAGGCCGAGATTTTTGGCCATTTTGGACATCGACCAATGCCCTCATTCTGTAGTAGTGAAACAATTCAAATTCAAATCCATGTACGAATGTCTATTTGATTTTTTAAAACCTCAGGCTTGGTTGAAGCCCTTTTGATTTGGACAGATTCAGCCGAATCATTGAGGCACCTAAACTTTGAGAAAATCTGGCAGGGGATCAGCCCAAACGTGATACAGATCCAGGTCTCAACTATGTGATATATATGCATGAGACATCTACGTACAGAATTTTCCTGCACTATCCTTCGACAAGGAATCTAGATCTTGGAGTAGAATTGTAGAGTCGGATTCTAGTTGGATGCTTGAGATGCCCAACACCAATGCTTAAAAGAGTCCTTTCAGGCTGGCCATAGCTTCAGCTATCACTTTATCATGAACTGCCGACAAATTCCATTAGGGCTTTACGCTATGCATGCTTTACTGATTCCACTTCTTTCAAATTAGTTTTCACTTTTTTCTCTCTAGATATATGTGCCCTCAGCAAGATTAAATGGTGCCATATGGAAAGTTCATCATTTTTTTGCGAGACCCAGTTACAAACGCAGACACTCGCAGACACGAGCACTTCCGAAGAACTGAGTTGAATTGACAAATCTCGAGATTGATAAAGAACCGAGTTGGATTGGCAAATCTCGAGATTGATGAAGTCACCACAGGCGCCTCGCTGTCGAGCATAATGCCGTTAAATCCTGAAATAAATTCATAAAAATACGTGTATCCATGTTAAGTCGGAGACTTGAACCCGGGTAGGCAGAGGAACCAACCAGCTGATCTATGATTAGTTCATGGAAAATTCGTCATTTATCTATAGGTTAAAATACATATAATGGTACATCCAATATTATGTTTGAAATTAACAACATGCAGTCATACACAATAAAGGCGATGGGATTTTTGTCAATCTGCTGTAGTAGCACTCTCCTATAATCTCAGATCCTGTTTTCTCAATCCCCTGTAGGATATTTTGAATGAAATGTGTTATCCGGTAGAGATGCTCTTACGTGGGGCAGTAGTTTTTTTAGGTGCGACGATTTTTGGGTCATTTATTTTGTTTATGTCATAAACTCATTGAGATCGTACTGCCTCTTTTTCTATCAGAACTGCAAAAGTGAAATAAAATGTGTCTTATTCTTGATATATGTAATGCAAAAGTTGAAATGCTAGGCTGTGCCTCGCCTTCTCTGACGTGAGAAAAAAATCAATGTGGACACACAATGCTCAATGTACAATAAGATAATTTCATTTGTTGAAATTAGAGCTGCCCGAATCTCATGTCTCTATAATGATGTTTATATCTACTAGTACATCCTCTATCGGGCTAGACTATCCACTCACATCATCGTCTCATATTCTTGAAGCGGTTTACAGAGGCTAACGTTCATCTTTCTTCAGGTGGGATATTTCTTTAGAAAAGGTAATTCTTTGAACCTACACATACTACAGTGTAGCGATAGCTAGCTAGGTTTGTGAAAACCATGATGTGTTGTTGGTATTAGTAAAAGCTCAAGAACTGCGGCTTTAACATCTACAAACTTAGAGGGAATCATGATGATATATATGCTACTGAGTACTGACTACCATCCAAGTAACAAATAATAAAGCTAGCTAAATGTGCTGGATGCAAGATTTGTACCTGATTGCCCATGAACAGTGGGATTAGATTGTCTCAACGGCTAGATATATTGCCTTTTTCATTCTAGCTGCAGGTGGTATGCCTGGAACCACCTGAAGCAAGTTATAAAATTGTAGGATTCCAGCAAGTTGGATTCATTTTTCTAATTCATGATGATCAGACAGTGTCTTTCTTCAGGTGGTATTTTTCTTCAAAAAAAATAATTCTTTCGAACCTAAAGTAGCAAAAAAAATTATGGTGTTTTTTTAGGGAAATTTAGAAGTAATCAAGGCATACTTTTGTCTACTTTTGGGCTTCCGTGAACGAACATCCTTTTTTCTCAATAAAACTGACAAGGTTGTCAAAGTTGTTCAAAAGTAATGGCAGCGTGAACTTATCATGAAGTTTTAAAAATACGTGATGATCAAGTGATGTATGCGGCAAATGGCCATATTGGCTAATATAGAGATATTATCGAACGACATGCAGTTCAGTGTGATGATTATATAATGGCACGCTCATACTAAAATCTTATATATTGTGTTTTCTTATTACATGACTATCCATTATCGGAGTTGGCCACTGAATTTTGTTAGTGCTCATGATATACATGCATTTAGTTCTGCATATTTTGTACCTGAATCAGTAATGAAAATTATTATTTTCTAGGGTCTAAGTTTTACACATAGGTTGATAGGCATATATCAAGTACAACTGGAGAGTAGTGTGTCAAATTGTGTTTTAGTGTTCAGGATGTGATTAGTAACAGGTGAAATATTGTAAATGAATGGCTATGTGTGGTGGTAGAGAATGGCAAAAATTTCGTTTTCTATAAGAAAAAGAAACCAAGAAAGTTTTTTTTGAGAACATGTGGACGATTGGCATGCATTCAGTAGATGCGTTGTTTTAAGTGTCCAATAACTAAAGCGTGCAACAAAATTGGTAGAGTCTTGGACTTGGTCTATTACTTGGCTTTGTTTACAAATCATGACAACTTATTTCATGCATTACAACCATGTTTTCTTAGACGAGAAATCGCCAATTAAATCTTAAGCTGTATGAGCACCTAATTTTTGATTCAGAACCCAAAATATTAACATGGAAAATGTTCTCAAATAATATAAATTTTACAATGCAAAATTTTGTCATTGGATACATGTTTTAACAGACCCATGCGTTGTATGTTGAAAAATAATAGAGGAACGAATAGGAAACAATATACATATGTGTAATCATACATCTGAATGACAAGTATTACCCTAAAGTTCTAGACATGCAAAGTGTGTGTTTGGTGCGCGTGCCATCAAGTAGTTGTCGTGATACTGGTGACATAATTATATCATCTATCTTATTTGTCTGTCGGATGTATCAAAATATTATACATATGCATTGTGATTCTTCTTCAAAAAGCGAAGTGCGCGTGCAGAAAACCCACTACCCTATTTGGGAGATTGATACTCTTTTTGTCAAGTAATAACAACCAATATCTCTCCATTTAAATCTCTAATTGCGGGACGGCTTCCCAAACTTGGTTCCCATACAAATAGGAACTACGATATTGTCAATTAATATCAAAATATAGTGGGTAAAGATTGGAGTCCAATCTCTAACCAATTCATGTTTACATAAAATTATTGAACTAACATAAAATCTTCATTGTCCAAATAAATAGTAAACCCTACCCTATCTCTAGCTACCTAGGTAGCATTAGTCAGTCATCAAGCTGTTAATGTAACTAACAAAAAATTAAAAATTTCATAACTAAAACCAATACATTTTAAGAAATAATTGCCAATATCCAACTCACAAAAAACAATATTATGTTAATCTTCTCTCTCTCTCTCTCTCCTCCATACATATATCTTGATATAGACCTAGTTCAAGATCCAAAATGAGTACCTATTTGAAAATGAACTAGTTCACCATAAATATCATGACACTGGGGGGCAAGAAAATGGGAGAATCTTGTTCACGTACTCAATCTATACTCTTGTGCCTTAAGATTTGATCTATTTTCATGTCTAGTTGCACACCACCATTCCTTCAGAGTGGTTTGTAAGACCAGCTACCCAAAAAAATCAATTTCTGGGTTTGGTCCATTGGCCAGGGATTTTTAGAAGTGTTTCTAGAGGTTGTTCTTGATCTAGCTGGCAATGAAAAAAATACGGTGTCTCTGAAAATAGTTTCTATAATAGTGCACCATTTGCATGCTGTCCTTGCATAAGGAATAAATCTTGAAGCGATAGTAAAAAAAATATCAATGTAAGCATACTTTTTGAAAGAACATAAGCATACTTTTCATTATACTATAAAAAATAGTTATCACATTGGAAGCCACTCGCTCTGATATATGTTAATGTGTTTCTGAAAAGAAAATTAATTGTCTAGTACTTGGTCTACCTTACTAGATGGCGATTAGTCTTTCTTCCGGTGGTATATTTATTCAAAAGAAATAATTCCTTTGAACCTAATGTAACAAAAGATCATGGTGTTTATAGGTGTTAGTGAAGTTTCATGGTCTACAGTTCTAGCAGCTAAAATTTAGAAGTAATCATGGTAACACTTTTGTCTACTTTTGGCGTTGCGTGTATGAACAGCCTTTTTCCTCTGTGAAACTGACAAGGTTGTCTGAATAAGTTCTCCTCAATATTTAATTTGTTTCTTCAATTTTAAGATTCCCACGGACAATAAAACTGCTCCAAAGTGATGACAGCCTGAAATTTTCATGAATGTAAATGACGTTAAAAATAAGTGTTATAAGAATACGATGATCAAGCTATGTATGCAGCAGATGGCCATATATTGGCTAGTTGTAGACATTATGGAATGTCATACAGTCTAGTGTGATCAATACATAATGGCAAGCTAATACTTAAATTGTGGTCTAATCTTATTTATTAATTTTCTTATTGCATGACTGTCCAACATTTATTGGAGTTTCGTTGGCCACCGAATTTTCATGGTGCTTATGATACATCCTTGAACTCTGCTCATTTTGTATCTGGAACAATAAAGGGAAATATTATTTTGACAAATCTAATAAGTTTTAGGTATATATCAGTTAAAATGGGAAAGTTACTGTTGAAATGTGTTTCAGTGTGGAGGATGTGATTAGCTTATGAAATCTTGTAAAGACATGGCTATGTGTGGTCACAAGGCTAGCTGGAAACAATTCCATTTCATAAAAAAATAAAAATAAAAAAAGGGAAAAAGAAAGATTTTTGAGAACATGTGATTGCATGGCATGCATTCACTAGAAGTGTTTTATTAAATATCCATTCACTAGAAGGTTGATACCAAATCAGTATACACACACACATATGCATGTTGATGTATATGTATGAGAAGTATTTCCATAAAATTGTAGACATCGAAAGTGTGTGTTTGGTGCGTGTGCCATCAAGTTGACATCATGTTATTGGCGACATAATTATATCATCCGTCTTACTTGTGTGTCAGACATATCAACATATTCGGTGGGCTTATTGTAATTCTTATTCACAAGTTGAAGTGCGCGTGCACAAAACCCACTACCCGAGTTGGGAGGTTGAATCTTATTATCGCGGTAATGACAACTAGTCTTATCCTAGATGTACCAATAGTTGTATCCCATCCATATATTCCAATCTAGGAGGTGATTACAAGATAAACCACTTACCATCTTCATCTATTTGCCTAGATATCTTATTTTTCAAACATCTTCCCTTGTCTTAGGTCACAGCTCAAAAAAATGACAGTTCATTTGAATCACTTTTCCATTTGATTTTAAATAATATACATCCTGCCCTATCCAAATTCTTGTGACATGAAGAAAGAAAAGCAATATAAACATATATTTTTCTCTGTTTAGAGGACAAGGCGTACTAGTTGATGGTTGTAGTAGATAAATTTGCAAGTGGCAAGCGTACAATTATTTGATCTGGTATTTTGTGGATGCATTTGTGGGCTCCTAATTATCAAAACTGGTAGTGCAACATGAGCTGCAAGCTTGACAATTTCTTTATCAGAAGCTTCGGATATGTTACTTCATCCATTACTACAGAATTGGCAATCACAAATGGAGTATAACTGCCGGTTGTTTTTGAACCTGCATTAATAGAGTGTCACTACTGGTTCATGACTTCAACCAGCAATGATACAGGTCGACACTGATAGGCGGACTATCATTGCCAGTTTGTGGCTTGAAGAACCGGCAGCAATAGCTGCTTTGCACAAAAAAATCATAACCTTTTTATCTGAGGTTGGATTAAGACAAATTATATATAAAAAATATAGAGTTTAAGAGATCTTAAACTTTCTTGTTGATCACTTTTTAATTTGAGATGGCTTACGAGTCTAAATATTTAATATAAGTCCTCAAATCAGATTTAACATGCTTAACAATGTCAAATAGAGACCAAGTCAACATAAAATTTGTAGTACTCGATGAGATCTACAACTTTGCAGTTAATAAAATTTGTGTGAAAGATTCTTTTGTGACAAATATATAATATAAGATTGAAAAATATGTGGTTAAATGAATAGCGCCTGCTATATAATTGCATGTTGTCACGTAGCTCGGTATGTGGGTTCGAGGGAACATGAACATCGAGGTTTCGAGTTTGAATCCTGAAAACTATATCTTTTTGTCACCTGTCACTGCCGGGTGATGAGGGGTTGAGACATGGTAGTGATGGTCAATTCTGCGGTAGTGGTCATGGTTTGGATACATTTCTTTATGGATCAGTTAGGTTTCTATAAGTTTTTTTTTAGTTTAGATTAGGTCACTTAGTTCACTACGAGGACAAAATATTGCAACTTCCAATATTTGTGTCTTTTGATTTATTGCAACTTCCAATATTTGTGTCTTTTGATTTCTACTATCAAGAAGCATGAATTTCTATGAATCCCAGTGTGTTGAATCAATTAAGCACTTGTTTTTTATGAATGTCGTCTTGCCTAAGCTATTTGGTCAGTAATTTAAGTGGTTTCATGTCTGTCTAAACCTCACAGCATATCACGTAGGTTTAGCATTTGGTAAGGGGGCCTTAGAAAATATCTGAAGCTGAAGTCACTAGCCCTGCTAGGAGTTGCTACTACTTGTTAGTCACTCTGGCTTAGGAGGAACAACATAAGTTATAAAAAAGAATAAATTCTCTCCTTTGCAAGTCACCGAATTAGTTACGCATTGACTACATATATATGCTGTTCTCCAGAAGCATGTCTTATACGATTTGCATGTGGAGGCTTTGCAGTATATAGGGTGCCCAATGTTATCCTGTCCCTGTTACATTTTTTTTTTAGATAAGATCCTGTCCCTGTTACATGGGTGGATGTAGCATATATAATGGACTAATTGTCAACACAGGGATTATAGGTGTGTGTTGTTTAATTTTGTAGCTGTGTGTTTCTAGATAAGGAGAGGTCAGGAGGTCTATTTTCAATCCTTATTGCCATGCGCCATGGCTGCGTTTATTATTACCATGACAATATAGAACTGCTTTATAAACATGTACAATACAATGGCAGAATGGCCGGTGTAATAATGACTAATCTGGCATTCTTGTCTCGAGAGAATAAAGCTTGTGGTTTCAAAAATCGAAAAGGGATGGAAGGTAGACTCTTTTGGGCATAAAAATAAGCGCGCTCAGCAATCAGCATATAGACACCACCCTTTTGCTGCCCTCTGATCGCTATGACATATGCTACTGCTAATCATTTCATTCCTGTCAGGCGTCCCTTGGAAAATGGGTGTGGTTATTTACTGAAAAGCATGTTCATTTATCTGTACGTTATTATGTCTACGTGGTTCATGTCAATCATAGATTACAGAGGCACTGCAAAGGCTGTAACAACCGACATGCTTTTTCAGTAAATGTTCGTTACACAAATACTGCAAGTAATGCAGAAAGCCAAAGAAGCTTTGAACGGAAGTTGTTGCATGGACTTTGTTGGTGAAAGTTAGGACACGTGTTAGAACCTGACACCCCGTAGTTATGCACTAGCAGCACTCGGATGTTCAATAAAATAGTAGTATGATGCAAGCTTACATTGTACTGTATCGAGAAGGGCTAAGATGAATCGCATTCAGTTTCCATTTCTAATAGAGGCAGTTGACTTAGGAAACCATCACTAACCTTAGCAGGAGCCGTTGGAAATCAATTTTCAGGAGTGATTTCATTAAGAAATTAAGTAATGGATTCTATTAAGATAACTGCCCCTAGAAATAGGATTTTTGGGGATGGACGTCTTTATCAAACCATCTCTAGAAGAGCCAGAGTTTCAAAGATGGTTCTCTTAAGAGAACCTCGTATGGAATCTAATAATAGGTGCGGTGCTCTAGAATTGGTGGCATAGCATCGATTTTGTAAACCGGCCTTTAAGATCCTTTTTTTACATTAGCAAAATAATTTCTTTTGCAAGGGTTCTCATTACTGATTGGTACCTTGAACCATCAGTGGTAGCTTTTCACACTATTGCTTTATGACCTATAGCAGCAATAGTAGGAGGAGCCATCGGTCCCGGTTGCCCACCGCACGCTGACACCAATTGTCGCAATAGTAGTGCTATGGATCCATCAGTCCTGGATGGTTGTGTATTAGTGCAGCGTAATGCGCCAAGACCTATTATCACGTAATGGCTTGCAGCACCACAACCCCAGTTGGATAATATCGTGAGCATCATATTCACCTAAACAGCTACTTTTCTATTAATATCGCTATATATAGATGCCCAAGTGTATCTTTGGTTATCAACAACACAAGCTCTCAAGTAATCAGCTATCAGGGGTGAGTCCTTTTCTCTCTGCAAGCTCATCGGTTTTATTTTGTTCGGTAAGATTCAATATGCAATTCCATTTCATTGTTTCTGAAATTGAAGCCTAACATGTACACATGCATCTAACATATACTCAGATGAAGCCTGCAACGGTGGCACTGCTCATTTTGATGAACATGATGTGCACTATCGGATACTTTGATCATGCAAGTTTTCTTGGAACTAAGGCCCAAGAAACCACCTTGCTGGCAAATTCATACGGAAACAACGAAGAAACTGGTTCTACGAAGGGCACAAATCTTAGAAGGAAACTGGTGGTGACGGAGCACCAATGGTCTCCAAGAGATATCTGCTGCAATACAATGTCCTCCAATTCTTGCAAACAGCAATATAATTGTTAGAGATATATATGCTTGCATTCCTATGCATATGGAGGACACGGTATATATATGTTGCGTCAGCAGTTTCTCAAGTCCCTTGTATTATCTAGGTGGTGACCTATCTAAATAATCTCTGGGGCCGTGAAATGCCGTGTAGTATTGTACTGAGCGTACGCTCAATATTAATCAATAAATTAAAACAAGACCTGTGTGTGATAATAATTCACTCAGATAAACCCATGCATGATGAGGTTCTTGGTCAAAGAACCTTTGGCCATCGTTAACAGTATTTACTGTCCTTTGCCTCTACATCGTCATATTTCTTTTTTACATTGAGAATAATTATAATTACTTTAAAACAAGAAATAAATTTATCTTTGATTGGCCCAAGAAACAGGTAAGGGTCAATCGACATATTAAATCGATGGCCCCAGTGCCAATACTTATGATATGTGTTTCGGAAAATATTCAATATGCAGTGAAGTTCAAGAATTTTGATGACTCATCAGCTAAATCAAACTTTATGCCACCAATCACTACTCCGTGGCTTTGCCGAGTGTTTTTACACTCGGTAAAGAGCCCTTTGCACTCAGCAAAGACTTTGCCGAGTACGATACTCGGCAAAGTCCGCTCAGCAAATGTTCACATGACAAAGCGACTTTGTCGAATGCTTATCCTGACACTCTGCAAAATATAAAAAAAATTTGCCGAGTGGTTTGAGCGGCACTCGGCAAAATATTTCTGGCCGTTATGATGCCTGCAGTTAACGATTATTTTGTCGAGTGCTAGCCAACACTCGGCAATTTTTTTATTTTTTAAAAAACCTTTGCCGAGTGCCTCTGCATTAGCCACTCGGCAAAGTTGTTTTTCTATTTAATTTAAAAAAAATTCTTTGCCGAGTGCTCCTGCAAAGGCACTCGGCAAAGAGCATGAGAATTGCATTTTTTATTTTTTACATTCTATTGAAACAGACTATATATATACATATATATATAGACACACACACATCAATCATCACAATTATATCACCAACATACATTATATACCACAAACACACGCATATTTCATAAATCTATCGGAAATCCATCATAAATCCACAAAAGTTCAACATCACAAGTTTAGTATTACAAGTTCAACATCACTACTACGGCGGTGGAGACTGCAGCTGTGGCCACCCAGACTACGGTGAAGGACCAGTCTGCGCCGAAGGGTTGGCGCGATCAGCCGTGGGAGACACGGTGGTAGAATTGTTTGAACCACCAACGGAGGCTGCACAAAAGAGAAGAGATTGCATGTGTTGGGCTCAAAATTAAAAATTTTGGAAGTACGTCCCGTGCACGTGGAGGTTTCCAACATGCAAGAAACAACAACATGATGGCCGATAATCGCAACGGTACGAAGGTCGATAATCCCAATGGCACGAAGGCCAAAAATCACAACGGCCCGAAGACAGACAATCCCAACGGTACAAACGCATTAAAACTTTCATACTCACCGGAGTGAAGTGTTGAACCAGAGCATAATGTGTGTCGTCGGTAGCATGCCGCTCCACATGGCCACCATCTTTTGTCGAAGCCTTCTCGACTTAGATTTAACTCACCCTTCAACCAATGGCATCCAGCCGAGAAACATTAGTACGATCGTGAAGGGGTCTTTGTGCCGAGTCTAGCATTAGGTAGAAGGCATCTACGACAGCCTCCATCTCCGCCTTATCACATCCTTTAGCGAACTGAGCTTGGTGAGTGTCATCCAGCATGTTTGCTACACCGGCATCATCATCAAAAGCCTCGAGCCGTGGTCTCACCACCTCCTCCCTAGTATGATCCGCTTCATGTGGATCCATCGGTGGTAGCCCGAAGTAAATTCAAACTTCACAATATGTTGACCCATGGTTAGCCTATCTTTCCTTTTTCTGTTGTCACAATCGGTGCAGGGACACACAACTAGAGAGTGGCCACCAGCACTCTCAGCAAATGCATGCTTTAAGAATTCTTTGACCTTGATTATAAATAGCCACTCGTAATCCTTCGCGTCCGTCTGGAGCATGTACATCCACTCACGGTCCTCCATCCTTTAACAGACGTATCAGCACATATGAGTGACCATCAGTTGCATCTACGCGGTGTCCCTACACTCTAATAGGTGAGGATAGGTCCTAATCCCACCCATGGATCCATAGATGATGTTAGTTTCCATGCTCTACTCCTATCCGAGATGGAATTTTGGTAGCACCTCCCTGCTGTTCTCCCAATACATGTCCTGCAAGGGAGAGTGTGTATCCGGAGAACAACAGGGGGTGATGTCGAAACACCATCTCACACCAGAGCGGACCATGAAAACTAACACATTTACGCATCCACGGGCTGTTGAAGAAATGTGGACAATATGAAATAGATACAGTCGTAGATATGCAAAGACCTGCATACCTATGACCTTATCTCTTTCGGACAGGAGACACCTAATTGGGTAACACATGAGCTACGACAAACATAAAGGATTCTAGGTGATCTATACTTGGGGTGTTGGTGGAGTAAGGCTAGCAGGGCAGTGGTGAGTCGACGTAGTGGAGAGGTGACGCAGTGCAGGCAGACCCACGCTGCCAATGAAGACGATCAGGGTCCATCGTGTCACCTCCAACGAGCTCTTATCCTGCATAAAAATCCAAAAGGTTAGTGTTTGTTCAAAACTTTGGCATCGCCTCCCCTGCACGGAGAGGTTTCCAAAACCTGCAAGAAATGAAGGCACGATGGCCAAAGATCATAATGGCACAAAGGCCAGCAACCACAACGGCATGAAGGCCAAGTGCACAATGGCACAAAGCCCGAGTATCGCAATGGCACGAAGGCCAACATTTAGAATGGGAGGGTGCATATACCTTGGCGAGACATGCACACAGAGAAGAATATGCTAAGAATGGGACAGGACGTGCCAATGGAGGCACCTCCTCCTCTTCTCCTCCTTGGCCTCCTACTCACCTTCCTCGCCTTGCCGACCTCCTCCTCCTTCCTCCTTCTCCCACTTCTCCCATTCCTCCTTTTCCTCCTTCTCCTCTTCCTCCTTCTCCTCCCCTTTCTCCTTATTCCTCCTCCTTCTTTCTCCTTCCTTCTTCTTCCTCCTCCTCCTCCTTCTTCCACCTACCTCCTCTTCCACTTAGCTCCTTGCCGGTGGCTGGGGAAGCCCATCGGCCTCACCACGGGCTAGCCCACGCGGTGGGGAAGGTAGGGGACCTCGGCAGCCAGGGTGGTAGGGGAGGGGGCCAAGGGAGTACGCATTGAGACGGGAGGGTGCGGAAGCGGTGGAGCTCGGGGGCGTAGGGAAGGGAGCAAGGGGCGCGGTGGAGGGAGCTTGGGGGTGCAGGGGAGGGAGCCGAGCCGTGGTTGCGTACCGAGGCAGAGGCTCGGGGACGCGAGGAGTGCCACAGTCGCAGGGAAGGGGCAGGGGCTTCGCCGGCGCAGTGGTGCAACATGGCATGTCAGGCCAGCCAGATCTGGCGACGGGGGGCGCCGCTAGTGCTGGGGCGGGCCTAGCCTGGGGCAGGAGCTGCTCGCCGAGGGCAGGCTCGCGGGAGCAAAGGGCAGCGCCAGTAGATCCGGCGCTGCGGCGGCTAGGGAGGGAGTTAGGCGCGCGGGTGGGAATGGGGCTAGGGTTGGGGTGGGTTGGCGGGCGCGTGGATTTCTTGGACTTGAATGCCTTGCTTGTTAACCACATGCAACAGAGCATACCTCTCTTTGTCGGTTGCCAGCTTAGCAAGAGCCATGGGAACCTATCTTCAAGCTGACCCCGAAGGATAATGGCTAGATTCGTTAGCCCAAACTAGTGCTTGCACTATAGATACAAATACTTACTTCCGGACTGCTACCCTGTTGGAATAACTTTATATTTTTTAATATTTTGCCAAGTGCCCCCTGACCTGGGCCCAGCACTTGGCAAGACAATTTTGCCGAGTGACCTCCAAGCACTCGGTATTTTTTTTTTTGATTTTTGGCCCAGTTTTTTTTGTGGGGCCTTGTTACAGTATGTAAAACTCTATTTTAAAATTTGGGGCAATTTTGACTTTTTTATATTTTTTGTTAATTTATCTTGTTTTGTCAAATTTTTGGAATATTTCAAATTTAAACTGTAGGTACATACAATATTGGAATTTGGTCATTGTTGACACTTCTTAACGCAAATACTAAAAATAGACTCTTTTTAAACCTATCCCTAGCATTGGCGTCAAAATTACTTAACATCACTTAAGCTAGGTTGTCATCCCTAACATGATATAGAAGTGCTGGTATTAAATCTATATGCTTTTCTAAGAATAAATAAATAAAAGATCCGCAAGCGAACAGATAATACCGATGTAACATTTTAACCAGGAGTATTCCAGGTATCGTTATTTATATTTTTACCACTAGGAAGGGACTTGCAATGGATAATGAGCAATGAGCACTGCATGTAATCATAGAGACCTTAACCATGTCTTTACCTATCTCTCATGCAGGGTAAGTGTCACATAAGATAAATATATGATTATGAATAATAAGTGATAGAGGATAAATAAGAGTTCATAGCCATAAGATAAACATGATAATCATCCCAATTAGAATACTCAAAGTCTATAGCACTAGCATGATATTAGGACAATCTACAACAATAAATCCTAAGTATCCTAACTATACTGTCAAAGCATACTATGATTAGTGTAAGTACACCTAGCATCATCACTAGAAAAGGTTATATCTATGCATTAGCAAGAAAGATCATGAACGTAGCAAGAAATTCCCTATAATAATGGTGCTCTATAATCCTTATAATCGAAAAAAGGAATACAAAGGACTCAATAGGTCTGTCACTCTCACGATCTACCTCAAGCTCCGGGCTATAAGGGGTAATCACAAATAAATACGGTCTAGGCACCTCGCCTACAAAATATCTATCACTTACTCATCGGCCTAATGAGTAAGCGCTATACGATCCTATGCATAAACATAATTATAATCTTACTACGCTAAGCATATAATCAAAGTAGACTAAGAAGTAAGAACAATATAATTGAGAACATAAGCAAATAGAATAAAGTCAATTCTAATATAATCAAATAGATCAAAGTCATATTCATAGTAGCAAGAACTAATATAAATATAACAAAAAGAATAAGAGTTTACCAAGAACTGAAGATTGATCCGAACTCCAAGATTAACTTGACTCCTTCTAGATCTATTCCTATGTAGCTATGCTAAAGAACTATAGAGATCTAATTGAGATTGTGGCTAAAAATCCTATAGAGACACATCCATTCGAGGGACCCCTCTCTATCTAATTCTTCATAGAGGATAATGAACTATTCTCTATTCCTCTCTCCAGGGGATCAGGATCTTTATTTATAGCCCCCTAGAAAGCACCATAGCCCTTGGGTCAACCGACATAAACGTGCGCTTAAGATTAATCCTCAAAGTTGGTGGAAGCAGGATCCGCGAGGTTCACCCTCATTGGTCCAACTGGCCGGGCGGCCGCCCCTGACAAGGTGGGGTGCCCGCCCCTGTCATATGGCAGGTGGGCCCCATCTTTCAGGTGGTGTCTTTCCGAGTCTTCTAGAGTATTCCCGAGTTGACGTTTCACGTGTTCTCTCTAGGTAAATTTGACATGTGGACCTCCTTTAGTTCTTATTACGATAACCCCCTGCAGAAATAGACAATCATCAAAATTTGTGGAATTTTGTTGGTGATAACCCCTATAGCTAGATAGTGTTCTTATTTTAATCCTTTCTTATGCTATGTTGACGGTTAAAAGAAGTACTTATCTACCGTCAACAGTCATCCAAAAATTGATACTCATGATATTTAGGGTTTGTTTAGGCCGTATCCAGGAGCTCACATGAGTAATCTTGTCAGGAGCCGCTGCAAATAAATTTTAAGGACCGGTTTCATTAAGAAAGCTATCTTAGGAAACAGATTCTGTTAAAATAACTGCCTATAGAAATAGGATTTTTGGGGATGGACATCTTTATCGAACCATCTCTAGAAGAGCCAGATTTAGATGGTTCTCTTAAGAGAACGGCGCGCATCTGAAATCTAATAATAGGGGCGATGTTGTACAATTGGTGGGATAGCGGCTGTTTTGTAAACCGGCGGCCTTTAAGATTCTTTTTTAGCATTTGGCAAACTCATTTCTTTTACTAGTGATAAGGGTACTCATTACCAGTTGGTACCTTGAACCATCAGTGGTAGCCTTTCGCACTGTTGCTTTATGACTTAGCAGCAATAGTAGGAGGAGCCATCGGTCCCGGTTGTCCACCGCTGACACCAATTCTTGCAATAGTAGTGGTATGGATCCACCAGTCCTGGATGGTTGTGAAGTAGTGCAGCATAATGTGCCAAGACCTATTATCACGTAATGGCTTGCTGCACCACAACCCCAGTTGGATAATATTGTGAGCGTCATATTCACCTAAACAGCTACTTTGCTATTAATATTGTTATATATAGCGTGCCCAAGTGTATCTTTGGTTATCAACAACACAAGCCCTCAACTAATCAGCTATCAGGGGTGAGTCCTTTTCTCTCTGTGAGCTCATCAGTTTTATTTTTGTTCAGTAAGATCCAATATACAATTCCATTTCATTGTTTCTGAAATTGAAGCCTAACACGTACACATCGATCTATAACATATATACGCAGATGAAGCCTACAATGGTGGCACTGCTCATTTTGATGAACATGATGTGCACTATTGGATACTTTGATCATGCAAGTTTTCTTGGAACAAAGGCCCAAGAAACATCCTTTCTGGCAAATTCATATTCAACCCATGAAGAATCAGGTTCTACAAAGGGCATAAATATTGGAAGGAAGCTGGCAGTGACGGACCGCAAGTGGCTTCCTAGAGATGTCTGCTGCAATATAATGTCCTTCAATTCTTGCAAAGAGCAATATAAATGTTAGAGATATATGCTTGCATTCCCATTGCATATGGAGGATGGATATCCTATATATATACACGGTATGTTGCATCAGCAGGTTCTTAAGTCCCTTGTATCATCTGGGTTTAGACCTATCTAAATAATCTCCAGGGCCATGAAATGCCGTGTAGTATTGTACTGTACTGAGCGCTTACGCTCAATATTAAACAATAAATTAAAATATGTCCTGTGTGTGATAATAATTCACTCAGACAAATGCATGGATGATGAGGTTCTTGGTCAAAGAACCTTTGGCCATCGTTAACAATATTTACTTCTCTTTGCCTCTACATCGTCTATTCTTTTTTTTTACATTGAGAATAATAATAATTACTTTAAGACAAGAAATAAATTTATCTTTGATTGGTCATCACCCCAAGAAACAGGTAAGGGTAAGGGTCGATCAACATATTAGATCGATGGCCCCAGTGGCATTTCTTATGATGTGTTTTGGAAAATATTCAATATGCAGTGATGTTCAAGAATTTCGATGACTCATCAGCTAAATCAAACTTTATGTCACCAATTGAAATATTTCTGTGTATCCGGCGTAGCTGGATGCATGTCGCACCCGGCTCCCTCTCTCCCAACAGCGACCCTCTCCTCTTCCTGTATGGGATTCGGTGACTGTGGATGGGCTGCATGGGCTGCGCGTGGATCCAGCGTCTCCAACCCACGTCTCTAGCGGAGACGCAGCAGATCCAGCGTGGGTGCAGTAAATCCATCATCTCCAACCTACGTCTCCGACGAGGATGTAGCAGATCTGGTGGCAGGAAGCTAGATCCAGGTTCTGCGCGTAGTCCGGCCAGCAGGTGTGGCGACACCAGCGTGTGGATGGACTCAGTGGGCCCATTGTAAAGATTTATTTACTATGATGTTTTGGACAAAGTGATTGTGATGCCCGCCTCAGTAAATCTTTTTTGCTCGCCTTGGAAAAGTTTATACTAGTAGTGTGTGCACCTAGTTTTTTATGGAAAACCCATAATATTAACCTAGAAATTATTCTCAGATGATATATAAAATTTGTAATGTGAAAAATATCATTGGATTAGCATTTAAATGGACCCTCTTGTGGTTATGAATTTGTTTTTCAGAATCTATATTGTTGAAGGAATTATGTGGCAAAGTCTATTTTTCTCATCCTCACTGAAGGAAACTATGCGTTATATGTTAAAATATAGGGGAATAGTAAACAATACATATACATATGCATCAACATGTAAATGAATGACAAGTATTTCTATAAAGTTCTAGACATTGAAAGTTTGTTTGGTGCGTGTGCCATCAAGTTGATATCATGTTATTGGTGACATAGTTATATTGTCTATGTTATTTGTGTGATGGACGTATCAAAATATTCCGTGCAAACAATATAGAACCACAAAGAGAAGTGTGCGTGCACAAAACCCACTACCCTAGTTGGGAAACTGATACTCTTCTTGTCGGCTAACGACAACCATTCTTTCTCCTAGATGTACCTATAGTTGTAGCCCATCCATACTTCCAATCTAGGAAAGTGATTACAAGATAAACCACTTAATATCTTCATCTGTTTGCCTGGAAAATCTCATTTTCAAACCTCTTCAATTGTCCAAGGTGACAGCTCAATAAAATATCATTAGTGACAATTCATTTGAATAAATTTTCTGAAATATACATATTGTACCCTAGCTAACCAAATTCTTGTGACTACTATTATTTCATCAAATGACTTAGCTGTAGTTTAGATATGAAGAAAGAAAAGTAATACAAAGATATCATTTCATCTGTTTAGAGGACAATATATAATAGTAGGTGTGTTATTTTGTGGATGTATTTGTGGGATCCAAAACTTCCAACCTATCAAAACTGGTAGCGCAACATGAGCAGCTAGACAGCATTTTTATCAGAAGCTTAGGATAGATATTGTTTTTGAAAGGAGAAGCTTTGGATATTTTACTTGGTCATGATTTGGATATATTTCTTCTTGCATAAATTAGGCTTGTATAAGATCTGATACTTTTTATTCAGTCGCTTAGCTGACTGTGAGGACCAAATATTGCAAGTTCCAATACTTGCGGATTTTGGTTGTCAAGAAGCATGCATGTCTAAGAATCCCATTGTTTTCAATCAATTAAGCAATTGTTTTTTAATGCCATCTTGTCCAAGCTATTTGGTAAATAATTTAAGTGGCTTCATGTCTATCTAAACCTCATTGCATATCATATATATGTTCCTCGTTTGGTTAGGGAGCTTAGCAAACATTTGAAGTCACTAGCCTTGCTATGGGCCTCAAGGTAATGAGGAAAAAATTCAATTCCTGCAGGAACTGCGTGACATTCGGGCAGCATGTCAGGGGCCATGCATGGATGATTGCTGGTGATTTCAATCTAATATACAAGGATGAAGACAAGAACAATGCCAATCTCAACAGGGCCATGATGGGTCGATTCAGAAGGTTTATCAATGATCTTGCTCTCAAGGAGATTCCACTGCATGGCCGCAAATTTACATGGTCTAACCAACAGGATTCCCCTACTCTTGTGAGGTTGGATAGGGTTCTATGTACTGTGGATTGGGAGGACAAATTTCCTAATTGTTTGCTGCAGAGTTGGGCTTCGGAATGTTCTGACCATTGCCCTCTTTTACTTGGCCTTCGGGATAATATTCCGGGTCGTCGCAGATTTCATTTTGAATCTTTTTGGCCCAAGCTTGATGGCTTTCAGGAAGCCGTCTCTTCAGCCTGGGCCGCTATTCCTGTGGGTCGCTGCCCCTTCATAACCTTGGACAAGAAATTTAAAGCTGTAACAAAAGGATTACAGAGTTGGAGTGCCAGAGTGGTTGGTCTTGTGAAGTTCCAGCTTGCTTTGGCTAGGGAAATTCTTCACCAGTTTGAGATTGCCCAAGATAACCGTCAGTTATCTCCTGGGGAGCTATGGCTTAAAAACAATCTAAAAAAGCATAGCCTTGCTCTAGCCTCCCTCCAGCGAACTATTGCTCGGCTGCGCTCAAGGATCAACTGGCTCCGTGATGGTGATGCAAATACGAAGCTCTTCCACCTTCATGCTCGTCACCGGAAAAGGAAGAATTTTATTGGAAAAAATGTTGTGGGTGATCAGATTTGCACCAGCCATGAAGATAAGGAAGCAGCTATTGATGATTTTTATGAAAATCTCTTGGGTCAGTTTACGGCCAGGGAGTGCACCATAAACTTAGATGAGTTGGGAATCAGTTCTCTTGATCTAGCTGATCTCGAACTCCCTTTTAGTGAAGAAGAAGTATGGAACACAATTAAAAATTTACCCTCAAATAAAGCTCCCGGTCCTGATGGCTTCACGGGATGTTTTTATAAGATGTGCTGGTCCATCATAAAGGACGATATTATGGCAGCAGTTTCTGCTGTTTGGAACAGAAAGTTTGTGAACTTTGGCATTCTCAACTCGGCGTATATCACTCTCCTCCCTAAAAAAGATGGTGCTGACCAACCTAAGGATTTTCGACCCATAAGTCTGGTGCATAGTTTCGCCAAATTAATCACAAAAATGCTGGCAAACCGTCTTGCTGTTCGGCTGCAACAAATGGTCTCTCCTATTCAAAGTGCCTTCATTAAAGGGAGTTTCATACAAGACAATTTCATGATGGTTCAGCAGACGGCACGACTTCTTCACCAACAAAAGCAACCTCGGATTCTTCTCAAACTTGATATATCCAAGGCCTTTGACTCCGTGTCTTGGCCCTTTCTTCTGGAGGTTATGCAACAGCTAGGTTTTGGGCAGATTTGGAGAGACATCATCAGCGGGCTGCTCTCCACGTCTTCCACCCAAATTATTGTTAATGGGGTGCCTGGTGATCACATCCAACACCGGCGAGGATTACGGCAAGGTGACCCCCTTTCTCCCATGCTCTTCATCTTGGTAATGGATGTTTTGGGATATATGATTACTAAAGCCGCCAATGAAGACCTTTTGTTGCCCCTGTCAACCAGAGTCTTGCAGCACCGCATTTCTATTTATGCTGATGATGTTGCTCTATTCCTTCGCCCGGAGACCTGTGATATTTCTATAGTTATGGACATCCTTAATTTATTTGGAGAGGCTTCTGGGCTGAAGACAAATTTGCAAAAAAGTAGTGTGCTGCCAATCAGATGTGGTGAGTTGGAACTTGGTACCATACAAAACTCGCTGCCCTGCCCACTCTCTGATTTCCCATGCAAGTATTTGGGTGTGCCCCTTTCTCTAAGAAAACTAGCTAAAGAACAAGTGCAGCCCATCATCGACCGCATAGCAGATCAGCTCCCTGGCTGGAAGGCTGATCTAATGACAAGGGCTGGTAGGAGAGTACAGGTTCAATCTGTTCTCACCGGAATGATTGTTTACTTGGCTATGGCCTTTGATTTTCCTCCATGGGCTATCAAAACGGTGGACAAAATTCGATGTGGTTTTCTTTGGAGGGGTCGTAAAGATGCAAAAGGAGGACACTGTCTTGTGGCCTGGATCAAGGTTTGTCGCCCACCAGAGCTTGGAGGCCTGGGAATTTCAGAACTTAAAACTCTTGGCTGGTCTCTCCGCATGAGATGGGCTTGGCTGCAGAAAACAGAGCCTCATCGTCCTTGGGCTGCTCTCCCAATTCAGTTGCCTGACCAAGTGAAAGACTTCTTCTCTGTGGCAGTTGCTTCTGAAATTGGAGACGGTGCAAATACTCTTTTCTGGTCGGACCGGTGGCTCCATGGGCAATGCATTGCTGACCTTGCACCTCGCCTTTTTGCGGCTGTTTCCAAAAGGAGGGTCAAACGGCGCTCGGTCCGGGACGCCCTCTCTTCCCAGGCTTGGATTTCAGACATTCAGGGAGCCCGTACAGTCGGTGTGTTGGTGGAATTTCTTCAATTATGTGATGTTTTGATGGACTTTCAGCTGCAGCCTGAGGTTGAGGATAGACATATATGGAGGCTCTCTTCTAATGGAATATACTCGGCTAAGTCGGCATATGATGGTTTCTTCTTGGGGTCTACTCTTTTTGGACCATGGGAAAGAATCTGGAAATCTTGGGCTCCACCCAAGTGTCGCTTCTTTTTATGGTTGGTCGCGCACAATGCGTGCTGGACAGCTGATCGACTCGCACGTCGTGGAATGCCTCATCCTGAGTGCTGTCCTCTTTGTGACCAAGAAGAGGAGACTATTGACCATCTCCTTGTGAATTGTGTGTTTGCAAGAGAATTCTGGTTCTTTCTATTCCGACAAGTCGGTCTCCAAAACTTGTCCCCTCAATCTCCTGATCTATCCTTCCATGCTTGGTGGGATGATGCTAGCAGCATCTCCGAGGTCGGATTGAAGAGGCAAGGAGTTAATTCACTTATCATTCTTGGAGCTTGGACTATTTGGAACCATCGTAATAGTTGTGTTTTTGATGGAGCGGCCCCGAACCTTGCCAAAGCGCTCATCTTGGCTGGCGAGGAACGCCGCCTGTGGTCTATGGCTGGGGCTCGAGGGCTTTCTTTCTTGGCTGCCCTCCTCCCTGGTAGTTAGAGTGTCTAGCTCAGTCGTGGTCGTCTTATGTTTTGGTGTCTCCGGCTCGAATGTAATCCTAGAGTCTGTTTGTGTGGGTGTGTGTGTGGGTTTGTGTGGTGTTGTATGGGCTCTTGCCCTTTATTCTCTTTTTAATATAATGAAGCGCAGCTCTCCTGCGTTTTCGAGAAAAAAAATAGTTACATATATGTGCTGTTCTCCAGAAGCATGTAATACAGGATTTGCATGTGGAGGCTTTGAGGCATTTGTCATAGGTGGGCAAGGTTATCCTTCTCTGTTACATGGGTGGCGACGTAGCATATGGATTGCTAATCAATAGAGGGGTTGTAGGTGTGTTTTGTTTTGTTTTGTACCTTTGTGTTTCTAGTTAAGGAGAGGGCAGTAGGTCTTTTTCAAACCTTTATATCAACCCGATATTCACATTTGGAGATGAATGGAAGCTTCGATTCTAAAACAATAAGAATCGTTACAGAAATATTGCGTATGGTAGCTAATTCGATCTAACAATGCCATCAATTAGCAAAATATGTCGAGACATGTGCATGTGCAATCATCAAACTTTTATGGGATTGCTGTATAAATTCAGAAGCAGTAGTTGGAAAGAAAAATTACAGTTTTGTCATGTTTTGGATGATTGCGCATGCACACACACGTATCCTAAATCTATGTTAGGACGAGCCCACGCCCACGACTATCCTCTAATACCCGATTTTAAGGACAAAACCAGATATGCACCATATGTGAGTTTTAGGGATCAAATCTCACATATAGCTACAAGAGGGGTAATATCAAAAGACAATGCATAAAATATATAACGTACTTAGTATAAAAGAGATAACCTTTAATAGTAAACAGCGGATAGACAACTTCAACTTCGGATATTAAGTTCTCTCTACAGGATCCAACTGACTGGTTGATCACAAGCCAAAAACTTCTCCTGAGGTGTGGGGGAAATTGCAAGAGTGAGCACATATCGTACTCAACAAGTATAACCAGGGCTTCATGAGGCTCAATAAGCTGACACTGGTTTGACTGCATTTAGCTTTTATATGTGAATAACATATTTAATCATTGGATAGCAAATATCAAGGTAGCATATTAAATCTCATAACCACATGATCAAATGTATACAAGAATTATGAATAGCACAAATAAACAACATAATAAACCATCATTTATCATCATTAATCATGTTCATCAGTGTCCATCTATTCCGTCAGTTTTCCGGGCCGCCCGTATCCGTGGGCACGACTAGTATACCAGATTTAACGCTCTGCAGAGGTTGTACATCTTTACCCATGAGTCATGATTTACCCTTTCGCCCGAGGCCCGTCGACCTCTTAACCCACTACCAAGGAAGGTCGGTAGGGATCACTATGAAGTCTTTCAAAGGTTCGTCTAACAAGTTAGGGCCGCTTGGTTTCATTAGTCAGTCCATGTGATTCACCTGCGGGAATCCACGGTCTGCTATTCCCCAATTGCGCCACACGGGTAACCGCTAACGAGCTAGAAAAGTTACTCATACTTGACTAAAGCCAGAGCCATATAGCCCTCATGGTTGTACGAGTTGTCCCAGCTTTTGCCAAGGGATAAGTCCTTATGGAGGGTCAAGATCAATCCAGCAAAAGCCAGAGTTCTTTCCACCCTTTATATTCAAGTTGCTAGAAAGCTTATTTTATTTTTTATTGTATATCCAAATATTCATGTTACAAGACCATGGATTATAATCAAGCACTAGCAAGAACTACCCAAATGCATATCCAAAACAGGTAACAAGAAATTCAGGATAACAATCATCTATGATTTTGCTAAGGTCATCAAGGTGGACACATGCATATGATATATATTGTATTAATTGTGTATAGGTAACAAGGATAGTCGTCAGTTATACTTGCCTTGATCAAAGCTCTCCTGAGCCTGCTGCTGGTCTTCAAAAGATCGACCTTGATCACCAACGTATCACTCACCGTCTATACCCGATCATCATTCAACAACACGCATTCCAATAGACAATCATACACGAAGCAAACAAGCTATAATTAGAACAATACACCAAACAGTGGTAAAACAAATATAAAAGTTTATCAAAATGTTCTACGCAGCGCTACGATCACACAAACGTAGAGTTCACGAAAATCGGAATTAAAACGAAGATGATATGGATTTTCTAAGATTTTATATAGAAAAGAAATTAATTAAATAGGATCATGAAATTAAAAAGGTTTCAAACTGAGTAAACAATATTACTAACATGTAGAGCTCGTGATTACGAAACCAACGCAATTTGAATGGGTCAAAACGGAGCTAAAACAAAGATTTTATGAGCTAAACAAAACCAATGGCAAAACTGTAAATTCAGAAAACGTATTTTACTTCAAACCGCAAGACTTTACGTTTTCAAATGGTGAAAGCGTATTACCGGATTACGCTTAAGGACTGCGGGTACTATTTAACGAAAGCTCAGGGTCTCTTTAGAAAATTTCACAGCCGAAAGGAGAGCGCTCCTGGGCGCTGGGCGGTGGCCGACGGCGACCTCCGGCGGCGGGCGCCATGGCCGGGGCTCTGAGCTCGCCGGAGACATCGGATCTCGCGTTTCGGTACGCTAGAGAACAAAAGAAAAACACCGGGCGGGGGAGGAGCTCACCGCGATCTCGTCTATGTGCTTGGTTCGGTCCGAAAGGGAGTAGGAGGAGCGCGCGGCGGTGGGGGCTTGACTCAACCTCGGCGAGATCTAAGCTTCGGTGCTACGGCGGCTAGGGCGGCTATGCGTCGCATGAAGATGCAAAGGGAAGAGCGTGGCGACTTTCCAGGGGTCTTATAGCGCCCAGTGACGCTCTGCGATCCAATCCAGGGAGAATCGGGATTTCCCTTCCGTGGCCGGCTCGGACTCCATGGCGAAGAAGGAAAGGGAGAACCGCATCGCTGCCAGTGGGTCCCAGACGTCAGCGCGATAGGAAGAGAAAGGAGGGGGTGCTATCGGGCGGGATCCGGAAGAGGGGGCACGCGGCCTGGGCTTTGGCTCACGGTTCAGTAGGGAGTCCGGCTCCTTGCCGTCTCTAGGTAGAAGACGGCGCCGACAAGTGGGGCCAAGCCGTCAGCGACTCTAGTCGTGGGGTCCGCGCATCAGAGTAAGAAAGGAAGGGAAAGGGGGAGGGCGCGGGCAGGCTGGGCTGAGGAGTTGGGCCGCGCAGAGGGGGAAGAGACGGGCCGCGCAAAGGGCCACAGTGAGGGGGAGAGGGGAAGTGCTGGGCCTCAGGTCAGAAATATGGAGAGGGAGAGGTTTTCTTTTTTTTTCTCTTTTTTTCTTTCTTTTATTCCAAAAGCCATTTCAAGTCCCTTTTTAAAATCAGTTTTGAAGTACTTTTGAACTTTACTCAAAGTCACACAATACAAAAATACAAATGCTCCAGCATGAGTGCACATACATGTTACTAAACCCTATGATAAGTTTTAGTTTAATGAAAAATATTATTCCCCTATGTTTCATGAGCACAAAAATTCATAAATAAATCATTTTTTACCTATTTTTAAAATGAGCAAAATTTAGGGTGTTACATAATAGTCCCTGCTACACATTTATTCTAACCTAAGGTTTACTACGTTTTAGCAAATATTAGTAGCTAATGCATCGTCTATGTGAAGCATTATTAAAAAATTATCATAATTTTTTGAGTACATAATAGGTAATAAATTGATTGTGATACCGTGCACTATATACCACCTGAATCCGTAGTGAAAGTCTCTTAATTCTAACCTTCCATCCATGCATACTGGTGTCATTCCTGTTCGTCCCAAACATCTCAGGCATGACACACCCTGGCCGGATGCTGCAATATGGCCGCATCCCTAACCAGAGCACAAAAATTTTGATTTCAGAGAGCAAACCTTGGGTATACCTAACGTAATTATTGAAAAAGATAAATGGAATTTGATAATGAATTAGTACACAGTACAATATTGACGTTACTTTGAAATGTGAGAGTCCTTGGAATGTCGTCCTTCAATCCCAGTATATAAATTGATCAGCAGTAATATGACATTCCTCATTCGGGTATATAAAATGAAATGTTAATAACAGAATGGCCGGTGTGTACTGATAAAACTCTGGCATTATTGTCTCGAGAATCAAGAAGCTTCTCTGGTTTCAAAATCAAAAAGGGATGGAAGGTAGTTACTACTCCTAGTCTTTTTTGGCATAAAAATAAGAGCGTTCAGCAATCATCGTATAGACACACTTTTGCTGCCCTCTGGTCGCTATGACATGCTAGTAATCATTTCGTGCCTGTCAGGCGTCCCTCTGGTCGCTATTGTGTCAATCCTAAATTACAGAGGCACTGCAAACCCTGTAGCAACCGACATGTCCGTTACACTGCAAGTAAGGCAGTTCCCAATTTTTTTTTAAGATTGCTCGTCACTTCGAATCTTATTGCATATACATAAAACATTGAATATAGATAAAAAAATAATTAAATATATAGTTTGGTTGTAACTTACGAGATGAATCTTTTGAGGCTAGTTAATTCATGGTTGGACAATAATTACCAAAAGTGATACAGTACCTAAAATAAAAAAATTGTCAACTAAAGAGTAATGCAGAAAGCCAAAGAAGTTTTGAACAGAAGTTGTTCAATGGACTTCGTTGGTGAAAGTTAGAGCATGCAGTGACACCTCGTAGTTATGCACTCTAGCACTAGCTGCACTCGGATTTTTAATAAGATAATATGATCTAATTAAGCTCGTACTACGTTGTACCATGTAAAGGGAAGGGCAAAGATGAATCATAGAAATTTTTAGAGAAGATGTTCATTTCTAGTAGAGGCAGTCAACTTAAGAAACCATTTGTAACTTAGGTGGGAGGCAATGTAGCTACACAACCGTTGTTGGAGATCAATTTTTAGGAACGATTACGTCAAGAAAACTACTTTTTTTTAGATAATGGATAAGCAAATATCCGGCCTCTACATCAAGAGATGTACACAACCACTTATTACAGTGTTTGGGAGAATCACAGTGAGAGCCATAGTCTTATAAATCGACCAGGACGCTAAGGCAAACAATATAAATGTCTCCAACCCCTATTGGAAAATTCTAGAGCAATAATTTCTAACTTCTTGCTCAACCTTGAGAGGGCGTCCTTGGCTGACTCGTCACGCTGTAGTTGGGCCCAAGAGCGTAACCAAAATGCTCCTCTGAAAATTACCTGCATAATTGAGTTAGATTTCATCTTATTAAAAATAACATCATTACGGCATCTCCAGATAGCCCAGCAAAAAGCAGCCACCCCAACCCAAATCATATCTCTAGCTCTTCTATGTTGGTTAATCAACCAGTTTCCAAACATATGGTTGATAGATTTGGGTTGGTTAAGATTAGTAGCAAAAAAGATAATCCTCCAAAACATTTTAGTAAGGGGGCAGTCTAGGAATAAATGTTAGATAGTTTCATTCCCATTACAACAAATGCACTTCTGACTTCCCTTCCAATTTTTCCTTGCAAGGTTGTCTTTGGTTAAGACAATCCCCCTTTGCAGGAGCCAAAGAAAGATTTTAATTTTTAGGGGAATTTTTATCTTCCAGATCTTCTTATGATGGAAAGGTGGTCGTGTATCAATAAGATGGAAATACAAAGAGCGGACAGAAAATAACCCTGATTTGGTTAAGCTCCATGTAAAGTGGTCTGATCCTTCCATCAATTGGACATTAGAGATCCGTGCTACTAAATTAAGCCATTCCGTAAGTTTATTATCCACTAAAGCCCTTCTAAAAGATATGTTTAGAGGGTTTGTGGCCATCACTTTCGAAACTGTTGCATGGGGATCACGCACTATGTTATATAAGGACGGATATTTAACTTTCAGTGGCTTATCTCCTACCCATGTATCATCCCAAAACCGAGCGGTAGTTCCATCTTTAATATCAAAGGAACCTTTCGCCAACACCTCGTCTTTGATATGCATGAGGCCTCTCCAAAAATGAGAGTCATTCGGTTTGGCTGTCACTTGGGTGAGGGTCTTAGATCTTAGGTATTTATTTCTTAAGAGAGATTGCCATATGCCTTCTGTATTTAGCAAATTGACCAGCCATTTTGCTAATAGGCATTTATTTTGTATTTGTAAATTTAAGATACCTAAGCCTCCTTGGTCCCTAGGGCGGCACAGGATGTCCCATTTAGCAAGTCTATACCTAAATTTGTCTGTGGAGCCTTGCCAGAAGAACCTTGATCTAAAATAATCTAGGTTTTTAATGACTCCTTTAGGGATCTCAAAAAAGGACATCATAAACATGGGTAAACTGCTTAAGAACGAATTAATCAGGACTAGTCTTCCCCCATAAGATAGGTATTTTGCTTTCCAACAAGAAAGTTTCTGTTGGAAACGCTCTTCGACCTTGTTCCAATCGGAATTCAAGAGTTGTCTATGGTGCATTGGAATACCCAGGTATCTAAAGGGATATTTTCCAGGTTTGCACGCAAAGAGGCTAGTATATAAGGATTCCATCCCTTTTGCTGCACCATAGCAAAATATCTCGCTCTTGTGGAAGTTGATCTTAAGCCCAGATAACTGTTCAAAAGCGTATAGTAACAGTTTTAGATTTTGTGCTTGTTCTGGGTCGTGATCTAAAAAGATGATGGTGTCATCCGCATATTGTAATATAGACAGACCATCATCTATAAGGTGGGGGACGACTCCTCGTATCTGACCATCGTCTTTTGCTCTATTTATAAGAAAAGCTAGCATATCAGCAACGATGTTAAATAAGATTGGTGACATTGGGTCACCTTGTCTGAGAACGCGTTTGGTTTGGAAGTAGGGGCCTAGTTCATCATTGATTTTAATCCCCACACTTCCACCGGTGACCATTGTTTCGATCCACCGGCACCACTTGGGAGAGAAACCTTTCATGCGTAGCGTTTGTTGTAGAAAGGACCACTTCACCTTGTCGTATGCCTTTTCAAAGTCAATTTTGAAAATGACACCGTCTCTTTTTTGGGTGTGTAGTTCATGGATGGTTTCGTGTAGGATTACAACCCCTTCCATTATGTTCCTACCCGGTATAAAGGCAGTCTGTGTTGGCCTCACCACTTTTTTAGCTACCAAGCTCAGTCTATTCGTGCCCACTGATATATTCATTTCTAGGTAATGGTTTCCTTAAGAGAATCGCCCCTGAATATAAGACTTTTGAGGACGGACTCAACCAAACCGTCTCTAGAGGAGACAGTTCAGGGATGGTTCTCTTCAGACAACCACATCTGAAATCTAATAACAAGACCGTGCTCTACAGTTGGCCTGGTGGCATAGTATAGTATGTGGCGGTTTTTAAACCGGCCTCTAAGATTGTTTTTTACCATTAGCAAAATCATTTCAGTACTTATTGTACTAGTGATATGGGTTCTTGTTACAAATTGGTACCTTGAAATGTCAGTGTGCGTGGTAGCCTTTGATACTGTTTCTGTATGACCTAGCAGCAATAGGAGGGGCCATCAGTCCCGGTTGCCCACCGCCTAACACCAATTCTTGCAATAGTAATGGTTTGGAACCACCAGTACTGGATGGTTTAGTAGTCACTACGGGACACAACTTCTTTGCTGAGTGCCTGGCCTCTTTGGACTCGGCAAAGTCTTTATCGAGTGCTCGACACTTGCAAAGATTGAATCAAAAAAACACAAAAGGAATTTTTTTCTGGAGGAGGCCCACACCAGCCAGTGCCTACCCGTCTCCGTGACCTCCCTCTCACGTTTTTCGTGCAATTTTTTTGGGAGGCCCCCACCAGCCAGCGCCTACCCGTATTTGTGACCTTCCTCTCACATTTTTCGTGCAAAATTTGCGGCAACATGGTCAATGGGATTCGAACCACGTGTAAATTAATTGTTTGAGGCCCTAAATGATTCTAAATCAAAATGTTGTCAACTACAAAGTTTCATAACTTTTCGAGATAGACAATTTTTATTTAGAGAATTTCTCCATCCGAGGTCGTTTACAAAATTTGAATTTCAAATTTGAAAATTCAAACATAGTTTTTGCATGACAAGATGATTTCAAATCAAAAAGCTGTCAACTACAAAGTTTCATAACTTTTTGAGATCTACAATGTTTATTTAGGGAGTTTTTTCATCTAAGATCATTTCAAAAAATTGAATTTTAATATTTTCAAATAAAAACATAGTTTTGCATGACAAGGTGAACTCAAACGAAAAAGTAGCCAACTATAAAATTTCATAACTTCTCCAGATCTACAAAGTTTATTTTGGTTGTTTGATCATTTGTTCATCCGACATGGTGATTCTAAAAATTTTCACAAAACTTATATATCTCTCTTGTAGTTTCATAAACTATAAGAAAGAGATGTAAAATTTGTGAATAAATTTATTTTTCACTTTGTCAAATGAAGAAATGACTAAAATAAAGATTATATATCTTGAGAAGTTATACAACTTTGTAGTTGAAAACTTGTTGATTTGCATTCATTTAGGGCTTCAAAATTAGATTTTAATTTTTTTTGCTCAATATTTTTTTTACACTCGGCAAAAAAAGTCTTTGCTGAGTGCCCGAAAAAAAACCCGGCAAATTGTTTGACACTCAGCAAAGAGCTGGATTCCGGTAGTGAGTACGACATAATGCACCATGACCTATTATCACGTAATGGTTTGCAGCTCCCCAACCCCAGTTGCATAATATCATGAGCGTCATATTCACCTAAACAGCTACTTTTCTACTAATATGGCTATATATTGGGTGCCCAAGTGTACTTCGGTTATCAACAACACGGAGGCCCTGAACTAATGAGTTATCAGGGGTGAGACCTTTTCTTTCTTTGAGCTCATCAGTTTTATTTTGTTTTGTACAATTCAATACATAATTCCCTTTAGTTGAAGCCTAACACGTACACATGCATCTAACATGTACGCATGCAGATGAAGCCTACAACGGTGGCACTGCTCATTTTGATGAACATGGTGTGCACTATTGGATACTTTGATCGTGCAAGTTTTCGTGGAACAAAGGCCCAAGAAACCACCTTGCTAGCAAATTCCTACAAAAACAATGAAGGAACCGGATTTACAAAGGGCATAAATCTTGGAAGGAAGCTGATGGACGCCGGTACTGAATCAGCCCGGGTCTATTATTTTAGAGAAATCTGTTGCAAAATGACCTCCAATTCTTGCAAAAAGGAATATGGTTGTTAGAGATATACGCTTGCATTCATATGCATGATGAATATCCTATATATAGACACGGTATATATGTTGCATCAACAGGTTCATAAGTCCTTTGTATCATCTGGGTTTAGACCTATCTCAATAATTTCTAAGGTCGTGAGATGGCGTGTAATTGTACTGAGTGTATGCTCAGTATTAATTAATGAATTAAATAATGTCTGATAATAAGTCACTCGGGTACATCCATGGATGAAGTTCTTGGTTAATATTATTTACTGATCTTTCCCTCTACATCATCACGTTCTTTTTTATATTTAGAATAATAATATTTTCTTCAAGATTATAAATAAATTTATGCTTCAAGGGTCATCACCCAAGAAAACAGGTAAGGTTGAACCAATATATTAGATCAATGGCCCCACTGGCATTTGTTATGATGTGTTCTAGAAAATATTCATTATGCAGTGGTGTTCAAGAAATTGTTTGATGACTCGTCAGCAAATTTTATGTATTCAAATATTTGTGTGTATCTATGTAAGGAAAGTTTTTAGTGGTCAACTGAGATTGTTCTGGAAATAGAGAGAAATACCATAACGTTAAAGGAATATATGCATGTACAGAATGGAAAATGCAATTCTCGTTTTTTTAGAACTCAAACGATTTGAACTATATTTTCTAGATAAGTACCATTAGATTAGTTATAGAATATATTTTCATAGTAAATATATATGGAGACGTAAATAGTAATACTATTTAATATAAACTTAGTCAAACTTAACCTTATTGTGACTTGAATGGTTCCTCTTGTTGTATTCTTTATGGACAGTATATGGCTTGATCATCCGATACTTTTATAATTTTTTTACAAGATTTACATTCACGATCGACAAGTTTAGGCTGCCGTCACTTTTGAGCAATTTTATCGTCCCTATGGGAGTCTTCAAATTGAAGGGGCTATGCATGCATGCTAACACTAGTAAAAAAAGCTCTAAGCTGGCGGTAGAATTTTTTTTATAGACGGTTTCAATTAAAAAATGACTATGAAAAGAAATCGGCGGGCCCGACTCAAGAACCGCCAGTAGAAAACTATTTTCATTACTGGTTTTCTTAAGAAAACCGTTAGAGGAAATGGTGCATTTTCACAGGCGGCCAGTGAAAATCCATTTTCACTAGCGGTTCTCCTAACGAAATCGCTTGTACAAATGATGTATTTCTACAGGCGGTTTCTTAAGAACCACCACTAAAAATAGGATTTCTAGTGGCGGTTTGTTAAGAAAACAGCCTATAAAAATAATTTGAAATTGATTTTTTTGAGTTTTTCAAATGACCTCGTATGGAAAACCCACCAAGATAAAAGTTGTAGATCTCGAAAAGTTATAATACTTTGTAGTTGATATTTTTTCATTTGAAATCATCTTGTCCGAAAACTACGTTTGAACTTGTCAGATTTGAAATTCAAATTTTGTAAATTATCTCGGATGGAGAAACTACCAATATAAAAGTTGTATAGATCTTGAAATGTTATATAACTTTATAGTTGACAACAGTTTCATTTAAATCCATTTAGGGCATCAAACAATCAATGTTTACTCGATTTAGGATAATATGTGGGGAAGCAAACTCTAGTATAACAAGTGAGTAATGGGTAGAGTGGTAGAGGATGCTATACGCGAGGGAGAGGTTGCGAGTTTGAATCCTACCGGCCGTGTAACGCATGATTTTATGCAAAAAAAAATGCGATACTGGCTAGTGGGCCTTCCCCACCATAAAAATCTTTTTTACCTATTTTTTGAAACCTCGTTTATATTTTCTGGACAAGCATTTCCATAGACGGTTGACATAACACAACCGCCCATGGAAATCTTAACTGAACTGCCTGTGCAAATCGATTTCCACATGCGGTTCTCAATTAACCGCCCGTAGAAATGGTACATTTCCATTGGCCCCCAACGCTGGCATGTCTGAGAAATGCCTGTAGAAATAGGTTTAGAACCGCTTGTACAAAATTTTCTTCTACTAGTGTAAAGCAGATCAGCAGAACTTTGACAACCTTGTCAGTTTTAGCGAGAAAAAAAGGCTGTTTGTAAACACAACACCAAAGCAGGGAAAAGTGTTACCATGATTCCTTCTAAATTTCTAGATGCTAAAACTGTAGTAGACCATGAACGTTCACTACACAAAGAAAACATCATGATTTATTGCTACTTTAGGTTCAAAAGAATTTTATTCTTTTTGAAGAAATATGCCACCATACCTGAAGAAACACTAATCACCATCAAGTAAGATAGATCAAGCACTAGACATTAAATTTTCTTTTCAGAAACATATTAACATATATCAGATCGAGCAGGTTACGAAGTGATAACAGTTTTTTCATATAGTATTTGAACAGAACGCCTACTTTCATATGTTTATTACAACCCCTTCAAGAATAGTCATCCATCTATAATGTTTTGTTCATCTATAATGTTTTGTTCAAGATACTCACTACAGGAAAATTCTACTTTGCCGAGAGCCGGCATCTTTGCCGAGAGCTGTCGAGTAGACTCTCGGCAAAGAGCTTTTTTTGCCGAGGGCCACGTCACGCGCTCGGCAAAGGGCTCTTTGCCGAGAGCCGAATGCAGGCTTTCGGCAAAGAGGCTCTTTGCCGAGAGCAGCACACTCGTCAAAGGCGGGCTCTCGGCAAAGTCCCTGTCGGCGTCCCCTTTGCCGAGAGCCTTCCGTTTGACTCTCGGCAAAGGAAGGCTCTTTGCCGAGCGCCAGCTGGAAAGGCCCTCGGCAAAGCAATCTTTGCCGAGTGTCTTGGCTGGCTCTCGGCAAAGTATTTTTATTTTTTTTGTTTTTTGTGGTGAGTTTTTTTTTGTGCTTTGTGTCACTATTGCAAACTATATTTTAAAGTTTGGAAGAAATTTGAGTTTTTTGGTATATTTAACTGATTTATTTTGTTTTTTATGTTTTGGGATAACTCAAATGTGAACTACAGGTACATGAAATAACGCAACCCAGTGCTTTAAAAAATGATATTCATGGTATTAGGTGTATTTTGAGTCCGTATCCAAGACCTCACATAAATCTTGACTATCTCGCTGAGGTAACATGTCGAGTTACGTGTGCGAAAAGAGGATTAAAATTATATAAAATTCATACGAAGTCCGAAAATCGCGAAACTTGGTGATGCGTCGTGTCATCGCATGTGGAAGCTATGGTTAAAATTTGAGAAGATTTGGAGCAAGATGAAACGTCGGACGCCGGGTCGCACCCGGACCAGTGATATGGACATGCTATGCTTGTGATGGATATGCTAGGCGGATTTGTGAACTTTGTGTACGCGAATTTGTGACAGGATGAATACCAACTATTCTGTATGTGGATTTGTGACCATTGATGAATGCATGTTATGGATATGTTATGTATGTTGTCTATTTGTTCTATTACATATGTTATGTATGTTGTCTATTGTGAATTGAGTGAAAAAAACAGCAAAAAACTGAAAAAACAGCAAAAATCTCAGCTTTGCCAAGGGCTGGCACTCGGCAAAGCTGGGCACTGTGTGCCTGTGGTTCCCAGCTTTGCCGAGTGCCTGTTACCATGCACTCGGCAAAGAAATATTCAAAAAAATAAATAAATATTCTTTGCCGAGAGCCAGCCTGTAAGGCACTCGTCAAAGATTTTTTCCAAATAAACAAATAAATAATCTTTGCCGAGAGCCAGCCAGCAAGGCTCTCAGCAAAGAATTTTTTTTAAAAAAAATAAACAATCTTTGCCGAGCGCCGGCCATGGTGGCGCTCGGCAAATAGCCGTCAACTAACGCCCCCCTTGCGACGGCCGTCAGCCTTTGCCGAATGCTGACGTGGCTCTCGGAAAGCCTTTGCCGAGAGCCTGCCACGTGGCGCTCGGCAAAGACAGCCTTTGCCGATTAAGACTATGCCGAGCGGTCTTTGCCGAGCGGGCGCTCGGCAAAGACTTTGCCGAGAGCTTACTGGCCCTTTGCCGAACGTTCGGGCTCTGGGCAAAGTACCAGAATCCTGTAGTGACTTCAAGCGACAGAGATGCAGCAAGTATGTTATCTCCACAAATATGGTAGAAAATATTCAGGGATGCACCATTTTTTGGAGAGGCAGCTGGATTTGGAACCCCAACTAATGGGCCACCCCTAGAATTCGATTCTCGATCTACCAGCTGGTTTTTTGATCTGGGTAGCTGGTTTTACAACCATTCTCTAAATGTCCTCCCAGACATGTTTGGTAACACTAGCTGCCCGTAGAAATGGGGCCCATTTCTTAGAAATCGATTTTCAAGTTTGATGTTTCTAGAAATGGTGCTCAATATAAAAAGCAACCCTCTTCATCCTACTTGGGACCAAATTGTAGCCTGAGATGAAAAATGGAGCAGCTCATCACAAGGGCAACCCTAAAATTGCAAATCTAAAGGTTAAGGTTTCCTTCTAGATTTTCTTCAAAGAGATGACTCTCTGAAGACTTTGTATACAAATCCAATGTCTTTTCGAAGTTTCATGCTAGATTACTTGCTTATTAATTAGGTCTGGTTTCTCTCTCTCGTTATGCATGGTGGTGTCGTGTAACACCCTAAAATGTGTTTTCTGGGAAATAGAGCTAAAATGATTTATTTATGAATTTTTGTGCTCATGAAACATAGGGGAATAATATTTTTCGTTAAAATTTATCATAAGTTTAGCAACTTGTTTGAGCATTCATGTTGGAGCATTTATTTTCATTTTATTGTGTGACTTTGAGCAAAGTTCAAAATTGTTTCAAACTGATTTGATAATGGTTTGGAAATAAAAAAAAATATAAAAAAAAGAGAGAAGAAGCCCCTTACCTGGAATTTGGCCCGAAGGCCTGGTTTCTCTCCTATCTTCCCATTTCCTCTCCCCTCTCATTCCGGCCCCGCTCTCGGCCCAGCCAAGTAGGCCAGCCGCGGCCCAGCTTCCACCCAGCACAGTTCCCTCAGCCAGGCCGCGCCATCCCCCTCTCCTTCTCTCTGCCAGCTGGGCCCGTCTCTCCTTCTCTCTGACGCTCGGGTCCCGCCTGGCAGTGAGCGTTTCCTTTCTTCCTCCTCGAGTCCGAGCAGGACACGATTCCGGGCGGAATCGATCCCCGGGAAAGCCGTGATTCGTTGCCTTTTTGCGCCAAGCGAAGCCCTATAAAGCCCCAGCTCCTTCCCTGCTCCTTACTTGTTCATCTACGCAGCTTATTAGGGCCCTAGCTTCGTGTGTTCTTGAGTTTGGATCTCGCCGAGACCTTCAGGAAGCCGCCGCCGTGGAAACTACAACTCACAACCGTTCTGGCGAATTCGAGACTTGGCCGAGTTTCGCATCGATCCTACGAAGACGCTGAGCCCTTTGCTTTGCTCCCTATCAGTTTTTGTGGAGCCCAAATCGCCGCCGAAGTTGGGGCGGAACACCGAGCCGCCATACCGAGCACCGCACCGCCCCCGCGTCCTCTCCGCTTTCGTTCTCGACCTAGGTGAGATCGCCAACTCCCCCTCTATCTCCCCATGTTCTCAGATTCGTGTTTGGTGCTCTATATCGCCGATTCGACGAACTCCGGCGAGGTTTGCTTCCCTCCGGCAATGGCGCCACCGCGCTGGCCACTGTAGCCGGCCGGAGCTCTCTCTCTCTCCCTTCCCGAACTCATCTGCGCCATCCGTTTCTAATCCGATGGCCCATAGAGGCCGATACCCCTTCGGCCTGGCAGATTTGCTAAAGAACCCCTGCTTTTTTTTAAAGTCTTAACCCGCGGTCCAAAACACATTCTGGGTTTACGCTTTTCGACTTTGAAAGCGTACTTTCCATCGGTTGTGCTGGAATACGTTTTCTGAAAATTACAGTTTTGCCATTAGAATTGTTTTAATCATAAAGTACTCATTCTAAGTCCGTTTTGACCCATTCAAATTGTGTTGGGTTCATAATCATGAGATCTACATGTCAGTAAAATTATTTACTCAGTTTGAAACTTTTAAATTTCGTGACTTTAATTAATTAATTACTTTTCTATATAAAATCGTAGAAAATTCATATCTCCTTCGTTTTAAATCCGATTTTCGTGATCTTTACGTCTGTGAAATCGTAGCGATGCGTGGAATCATTTTATAAAATTTTCATACTGTTTTTATATGCTTGGTGTACTGTTCTAATTATAGCCTTGTTTGCTTCGTGTATGTTTTCTCCGATTGTTTGTGTGATCGATGATCGAGTTTAGACGGAGAGCAGTTTCGGTGATCAAGATCAAAGCTTTGGCAACAAGTGAGACCAGCAGAACCAAAAGGATAAGCAAGAGCATTTAGATTAAGGCAAGTATAGCATTTGGATTTTATTTCTGTGACCCATGATCCTGTGACTAGATTAATGTTAAGTAACAAATGATAAAAATGACTTTTTAGCCACTTGATGATTTATCTGTAAGTGATAACCGGGACAACAGTGCAACCATGAGGGCTATAATGGCTCTGGCTTTAGTTAAGTATGAGTAACTTTTCTAGCTCGTTAGCGGTTACCCGTTGTGGCGCAATTGGGGAATAGCAGACCGTGGATTCCTGCGGGTGAATCACATGGACTGACTAATGAAACCAAGCGGCCCTAACTTGTTAGACGAACCTTTGAAAGACTTCATAGTGATCCCTGCCGACCTCCCTAGGAAGGGGGTTAAGAGACTAGCTACCTCGGGCGAAAGGGTAAATCATGACTCATGGGTAAAGATGTACAACCTCTGCAGAGTGTAAAACTGGTATACTAGCCGTGCTCAAGGTCATGAGCGGCCTTGGGGATTCTTGCTGCGACGATGATGGTTCCTGTGTGTTAAATATGCTCATTATTTATTATTTAATGCTTTACATTATTTATGTCACATTGATCATGAGATTGTGGGAGCTATACAATCTAGTTGCTATACTTGTTGAGTTCGACATGGACTCACTCTTGCTATTTCCCCCAAACCTCAGGAGGAGTTTAGGCTTGTGATCAACCAGTCAGTTGGATCCTGTAGAGAAAAGTTAATACCCGAAGTTTGGAGTTGTCTATCCGCTGTTTGCTAATAAAGGTTATCTCTTTTATACTAAGTACATTATATATTTATGCATTGTCTTTTGATATTATCCCTTATTTGTAGCTATATGAGAGATTTGGCTTCTAAAACAGCATATCTGGTTTTGTCCTTAAAATCGGGTATTACATGTCGAAATTATACATCAAAATATTTCAATCCTTTGACAGACTAAGGGTAGATTGAGTAGGGGAAGAAAATATATTATCGCAATACCTAGCTAGAGTTTGATGATTTTTATTGTCTACTAATTCATTTTTAGAATGGAGGTCTATTTTGGATCTAGAATTAGATCCTGGTCTAGATATATCCATGGGGAGATAGCTAAAGAGGGTTAAAATAAGTATTTGGGAAATCTTGCTAACAGGGCAATGCATGACCTAAAAATCTTCATTTTCAAAAGTACAAAAGGAGTATTAAGAAATGATGCAATAAACATAAGACTTCATCATGACTGGAGGGATAATAAATGTATAGCAATCAATATTATTAATATATGAAAACCAAAATTTAGATTCATGATGTTATATATGTTAATGTGTTTCTGAATGAAAATTAATTGAGTAGTCCTTATCTTACGACATGCATGGCGATTAGTCTTTCTTAGGGTGGTATGTTTCTTCAGTCCTTTGAACCTAGAGTAGCAAAAGATCATTGTGTTTTATTTGTGTCAGTGAAATTTCATGGTGTACAGTTTTAGCAGCTAAAATTTAGATGTAATCATGGTAACACTTTTGTCTACTTTTGGGCTTTTGGCATTGTGTGTATGAACAGCAATTCTTCCTCTACTGACATGGCTGTCTCAATACTAATGTTCTGCTCAGTGTAATCCGCTTCTTCTTTAACTGATGAAACGAGATACAGCTGATAAATACAAATCAGGTCAAAAAACTGTTGTAAGAATACTTGATGATCGATCAAGCTATATAAGTATGCAGCAGATGGCCATATATTGGCTGTAGAGATTATGGAAACGACATACAGTTCAGTGTTATGAATATATAATGGCAAGCTAATAATTAAATTTATAATCTTATTTTCGTTCCTATATATTGCACGTGCCCAATTATTGGAGTTTGGTTGACTACAGAATTTTCTTGGTGCTCATGATATATCCTTGAGTTTTCCTATATGTTGCGCATTTTTTTTTTATCTGCAACAATAAAGGAAGTACTATTTGTTGTAATGTGTTATTTAGTGTTGAGGATTTGATGACCAGACGAAATGTTGTAAAAACATGGCTATGTGTGGTTTCAAGGCTAACCCGAAACAATTCAATTTCCTCAAAAAAAAACAAAATGAAGAAATTTTTTTTGATAACATGAGATTGACATGCATTCACTAGACGGTTTCAGGGTTGTTTTAAATGCCCATTCGATAGAAGGTTGATAAAAGACAGTACAATCCAGGATTCATTATCTATTACGTGGCTTTCATTTAAAAATCATGATAACTGTTAATTATTTCATGGATTAACTAAAACCATCAATACTTGATCTTTACTTATACGTGAAGAAATATCCAACAAAATACGTAAGCTTATTCTTACCATTCTAATTCATAGGATGTGTGCATCTAGTTTTTTATCGTAAGCCAATTATATTAAACTAGAAATTATGCTCACATGATATATGGAATTTGTAATGTGGAAAATATCATTGGGTTAACATTTTAATGGACCCTCGTGTGGTTATATATGAATTTGTTATTCAGAATCTGTATTATTGAAGGAATTATGTGGCAAAGTCTATTTTTTCTGGTCCTCGCTGAAGGAAATCATGCGTTATATGTTGCAATATAGGGGAATAGTAAACAATATATATACATGTGCATAAACATGTAAACGAATGACAGGTATTTCCATAAAGTTCTGGACACCGAAAGTGTGTTTGGTGCGCGTGTCATCAACTTGATATCATGTTATTGGTGTATGTTACCTGTCCTATTTGTGTGTCGAACGTATCAAAATATTCTGTGGGTGCACTGCGATTCTTTTTCACAAAGAGAAGTGCGCGTGCACAAAACCCACTACCCTAGTTGGGAAACTGATACTCTTCTTGTCGGCTAACGACAACCATTCTTTCTCCTAGATGTACCTATAGTTGTAGCTCATCCATACTTCCAATCTAGGACAGTGATTACAAGATAAACCACTTAACATTTTCATCTGTTTGCCTGGAATATCTCATTTTCAAAACCTCTTCCACTGTCCCAGGCATAGCACAATAAAATATCATTAATGAGAATTCATTTGAATCACTTTTCTGTTGACTTTAAATATACATTATACCCTGTCCAATTTCTTGTGACTACTATTATTTCATCAAATGACTTAGCAGTGGTTAAGTAGGTATAAAGAAACAAAAGTAATACAAATCAAAACCTCTTCCATTGTCCCAGGCACAACTCAATAAAATGTCATTAATGACATTACATTTGAATCACTTTTCTGTTGACTTTAAATAAACATTGTGCCCTATCCAATTTCTTGTGACTAATATTATTTCATCAAATGACTTAGCTGTGGTTAAGTAGATATGAAGAAACAAAAGTAATACAAACATATCATTTCATCTGTTTAGTGGACAATACATAATAGTTAGTGTGCTATTTTGTGGATGCATTGTGGTTTCCAACCTTTCAAAACCGTTGTGGTTTCCAACATATCAAAACCGGTAGTGCAACATGAGCAGCTTGGCAGCATTTTCATCAGAAAGCTTAAGATATTTTACTTTGTCATGGTTTGGATACATTTCTTTTGCTTAAATTAGGCTATATAAGATCTGCTACTTTAGAACGATTAGTTCTCTTAGCTGACTGAGGACCAAATATTGTAAGTTCCAATATCTGTGAATTTTGCTGTCAACTGTGAAGAAGCATGCATGTCTAAGAATAGTAGAATACCATTGTTTTGAATCAATTAAGCAATTATTTTTTAATGCCATCTTGCCCAAGCTAGCTATTTGGTCAAAAATTAAGTGGCATCAGGTCTATCTAAAACTCATAGCATATCACATACGTTCCGTATTTGGTTACAGCTAGCGCTCAGCAAATATTTGAAGTCAATAGCCTTGCTAGGATTCGCTACTACTTGTTGGTCACTCTAGCTTAGCAAAGAATAACATTTTTTAAAAAAGAATAAATTCTCTCCTTTGCTGGATAGCTTCATCGTTACCCATTTTCTACATATATATATATACTGTTCTCCAGGAAGCATGTCCTACAGGATTTGCATGTGGAGGGTTTCTGGAATTTGTTATAGGTGGCCAAGGTTATCCTTCCCGGTTACATGGGTGGCAACTTAGCATATCGATTGGTAATCAATAGAGCGGTTGTAGGTGTGTTTTGATTTATTTTGTAGCTGTGTGTTTCTTGTTAAGGACAGGGCAGGAGAGGTCTTTTTTCAAACCTATATATCAACCCGATATTCAAGTTTGAAAATGAATGGAAGCTTCGGTTCTAAAAATATATGGACCTTCTAGAAAAAATATTGCATATTGTAGCTAATTAGATCTAACATTGCCATGAATTAGAAAATTATGTCGACACATGTGTGTAATCATCTAACTGTTATGGGATTGCTGTATAAATGCAGAAGTAGTAGTTGGAAAGAAAAAAAAATACTGCTTTCTCTTGTGTTGGATGATTGCTCATGCACACGTACGTATCCTAACTCATCTTTATATGTTAGAAGCCCGCGCCCACGACTACCCCATGGAATAACAGTCCCCTGCCCACTGATTTTTTTCTAACCTATGGGTTCACTACGTTTTTAGCAAATATTAGTAGTTAAAGTATAGTGTAGTGGAGCAATATTACAAAATTACCATAATATTGTTTACTAGAGTAGAAAATAAATCGTTTCTGATACCATGCACTATATACCACCTCGTTTGCAGTGAGTCTCTTAACCATCCATCCATGATTTGTGTCGTATTCCTGTCCATTCGAGAGCACAATAAATTTGTGCAAGCTGAGTTACGAATGCGGAGAGCAAATAATCTTTGGCAAGCTAATTATTGAAAAAGATAAATGGAACTTTTGATAATGAATTAGTACACATATATATGGACTTCACATTGAAATGTGAATATTAGACCCATTGGAATGTCGTCCTACAATAATGACATGACTCATGAGTCCTGGAAGAAGATGGAGAAAATGGAAACAACGACAGCATCAGGTTTGTGATTGTGACTGTTTATTTTGTCGCCGCTCATCAATACCATAAACATCTAATTAACTGTGTTTTTTATATATATAATATATATATAATATAAAAGGATATACAGAATGGCTGGTGTACTGACCCCTCTAGCATTCTTGTCTGGAGAATAAAGCTTCTGGTTTCAAAATCGAAAAAGGATGGAAGGTAGACGTTTTTGGCAGACGCGCGCGTTCAGCAATCAGCATATATGTAGACACCCTTTTGCTGCCCTCTCTGGTCGCTATGACATGCATGCTACTGCTAATCATTTCGTTTCTGTCAGGCGTCCCTTGGGAAAGGGTGGTATATGTTCATTTATCTGTGTTTTGTGTCTACGTGTGGTTCATGTCCACAATCATAAATTACTGAGGCATTGCAAAGCCTGTAACAACCAACAAGCTTTTTCAGTTATTGTCAAAGAATCTTTGAAATCTGATGTACAGTAAGTAATGCAGAAAGCTAAAGAAGCTTTGAGTGGAAATTGCGCCATGGACTTTGTCGGTGAAGCGAAAGTTAGGGCACATGTTCCAATCTGATACCTCTAGCTAGTAGCTATGCACTAGCAGTATTTTGATTTTTTAAATAAAATATTACAAGTATAACAAAGGTTTACACCATACTGTATCAAGAGCGAGAAAATATTAGAATTTTGACAGAGCCCATCGTTATTTTTAAAAGCTTAACTTGAAAAGAGCGCAAGTGATTACCCTACTGGACTCTATAGGACTCTGACTCTCGCTATAAAACAAGAATCTGGTGCGATACTAATCTAAGCCTATCATATCCTTTTGAGATCTCTCCTCGACCCAATGATTTTTGCCCTACACAAGCGTTCGATGAGACCCTTATATTGGCTTGGTTAATACGTACCGCGTCCATCTTATTGTTTATATAGTCCCCTCGAAGGTCCTTATACATAGCAAGTTCTCTTGATTCCTAGTGCAACTAGGATTTGAGTCACCATACAACAATTTGTACCTTGACCCTAATTAATCATTTGAAGCCACTGTGCTTCTCCAAAAATTCACATCAAATTGGCTCCTTTCTTTCTTTGTACTCTAATAATTTAATTCAATTGAGTTGCGTTTTATCTTGTTCTTGCTTGTATTCTTCGAGTCACAACAGGATTAGGCTTTTCAGTAAAAATGTGAACACTAATATGTGATATTGCATTGAGATCCTTGGCCCAGTACATATAGAGTGCCGAAGCACACTTGCATGCCTACATGTTAGGGGATCACTAAATCAGTCATAGGAATACAGGTAGAAGCCAATGGCTGAGAACAAGTCTATCTATGGTGAGTACCATGTATAGTCTAACATCCCCCACAGTCACAGCTGGAGCGCTATGTACACACAGTGAGATTGGATAATATGAGAACGAGCATCGCTCCACAGTTACAACTTGGCGCAATGTTGATGTTGAGACTGTAGCCCTTGGTACCAATGTCTAGGTACCCAAGCTGAAGGGCGCAACTGCTGTGTTCAAAGAAGCCGTGCTGAAGGTAGCTAAGGTTGACGTAGCTGTGGTCAGGTTGCCATGTCAATGGAGCTAGAGGCGCACAAGAGGAGCCATGAGGATGACAGAGATGTGTCGAGGCCGTCATCATGGGAGGAGGCGATGATGAAGTCAATGTAGTCAAGGCCATCGTGGACATAGATGAAAGGTGATGATGCAATCAAGGTAAAAGGGAGGGAGAGGAACGGGAGGGTAGATACCAAAGTCGATGCAGTCAAGCCACCTAAGCCAAGGCATGGCTGAGGTTGCTAGACCCAGAAATGCATCAGGGATGAATGTACACACTGATGTTGCCAATACCAGATGTACAAGGTAGAGAGCACCAACCATGGATCGGTGTTAGAGGGACGAACAGAAAATGTCTTGATGATGGTTTTGGTGCATAGAGCAGTGGGGTAGAAGGCGCAACATGCGGTTGTTAGAGTAGATGAAGTAGGTGGGCATGAGATGGCGACGCTAATGATGTGGTTATGCTAGACAAAGAAGAAGCAGAGCGGGAGTAGACGTATTGGTGAGTAGGGCTCTATGACCATGCCCGCACGCGACAGCACAGAGGTGCGCCCTTGGCCACCACAACTGCATGACCTTAGGCTAGCACGCAATGAACCTAGGCCAGCATGCGATGGCACAGAGGCGTGGCCCTAGGCCAGTATGCAACCATCTAGCCTAGGTCCACTTGTGGCCATTGATAGCGTCGGTCGATAGCCAGCTCTATCGGGATGTATGGACAGTGCCGGCGGAGAAGAAGTGGACATGGGCAAGGAAAAGTGCAATACCTGCAAGGCTTGATGGGGGCAGTGGGGCACAACCTGACTAACCAATAGATAGCGCCACCTAGGTGAGATCCAACATGATCTGCTACAACTTGACGATGATGATGGCAGCCCACATCAATAGGATCAGGCACCTAAACAAAGGTGCTACCTTCGGAGGGGAACGATCTCTCCCTTCGGGCACATGGTGTGAAACCAGTGGTGGCCCTTAGAGTTAGGATCTAAATGTAAGTGATTGATACCATGTAAGAATATGAATAGTACTATGAATCAATGATGTTGCATTGAAATCTTTGATTGGTACATATAGAGTTCCAAAGCACGCTTGCATGCCTACGTATTAGGGGTCACTAACTCAGTTGTAAGATTACAGGTAGAAGCCAATGGCTAAGAACCAGTCTATATATGGTGTGTACAAGATATACTCGAGCATTCTTGGTGAGGTAAACCTGATGTGACACGATTGATAACGAGACAAGACATTATGCTAAGGTTATAGGGTTCAAGTCATTGTGATCTGAAGCCGGATCATTATGGCATTTGTTGACGATCCTTAAGTATCAAATTTAATTATCAAATAAACAAAGAAAAGGATCCAAATGAAATCAACATCTAGACTTAGAGTTTTATCTGATAGAATTCCACGAGTTTTGGTGTTTGTCTATTTCTGCAGGGTGTTATCAGGAAATATGGAAGAAAGGCCGAGATGTCAGGATTACATAGCGATATTAACGTGCCGCGCAATTATCTTACATCTAGAAGACTCCAGAAGCCACGGGAACGAAGCGGAGGCAGAAAGGAGCCTGGCCCAGGGCGCCCGCCCCATGCTGGAGTCCAATCAGGACTCTCTTTTGAGATAAAGCTCCACCGACCTAAAGGATCAAGGATAACCGTTCAATCAATAACCGTTCACTTGGAAGGACTATAAAACCAGACCCCCTGGCCCCTGGAGGAGAGGACCTCTCAACCCTAATTCATTATTCATCAAGGGAGAAGAAGCCTCTCATCGCCTACAGCCACCACATCAATTAGATATCTAGATTAGCATAGCTACATAGGATTAGAACTAGAAGGAGTCAATCTTCGATTGGTTTCCAGATCTGTCAAGAGGATTCGTGGTAATTCTCTATTGTTCTTCAATTGTTCATCTTTGTTCTTGGATATTATGAATATGACTTTGTTCTACTTCAATATATTGCTTATGACTTTGCTCTACTTGTTTATATTCGCAATTATATTGTTCTTAGTTTATCATAGTTATATACTTGGCTTAGTTAGATTGGATTTATATACATGTTTAGGATCGTATAGCGTTTATCTATTGGATCCATGGGTAAATGATACATATTGTGTAGGCGTGGTGCTTATACCGTATTTATCTGCGATTGTACCCTATATGCCAGATCGTGGGGTAGTTCGTGGTAGTGACAGCTCCATTGATTCTTATATAGTCCCCCTCTCGTGTATTGGGCTGGCAGGGCAACATTATTACAGGGGAGTGATTGCGATATTTCTCATATTCCTTGATAATATCACTATGCATGGGCGTAGTCCTGTCTCGCAATGATTGCTAAGTATACTTGCACTAACTATGATATGCTAGACTGTATAGTTAAGAATAACTTAGGAAATATTCTTGTAGTTCGTTCTAATTCCATGCTAATGACTTGCTAGAATATCTAATTGAGGTGCTTATCATATTTATATGTGGCTAAGTTATGCTTATCAGATTATTTATCATTGTCACTATTCATTACTTTATATATCCTTTATGTGACACTTATCCCTGTATGAAAGAGTTAGATAAATGTTCTCAATTATACATGCAATGATAGATACTCAATCTTATATTCTATTCTATAATCAATATTGATGATTGCTAATACCTTCCCAGTGGTAAAAATATAAATAACAATACCTGGAATACTTTCCGGTTAAAATGCTACATCGGTATTAATCTGTGCGCTTGGAGATCCCATTTATTATTTATTTAGATGAGCAATTGCATATTTCAATTCCGCGTCTCTCATGTCATGCTGGGGATGACAACTTGGCTTAAGTGGTATGAGGGATAGGTTTGGCATTTTTGGCGCCGTTATCAGATTTAGAAAACTAAGTCTACTTTTGGTAATGACGTTAAGAATACCCATCAAGCATTTTTGGCGCCGTTGCCGGGAAAGGTTGATTACTAATTAGGAATGAATATAGGATTTTGAGTTATCATTCGCATTACTAATATGATTGAGCTTATCAATTCTCTCATACAGTTTTACCCCGATATTTTTCTATTTTATCTTATGCAGGGTAATGTATGAATAGAAGACATCTTCCAGGAAATTTTGTTGACAATCCCGAAGCGTTATTCAGAAAAACAAGAGCCAAGCTCAAGAAGAGATCATCAACACTTTAGCACGAAGCTTCATCCAATCAAGAAGATCACCGAAACTTGTCTTTAGAGTTCAAAGCCATGGCGAACAAATCAATCCGTGAGTTCTCAGCTCCTACTACGGACAACATCCGCACTAGACCTGCTGTAGAGATCGATGGCAACTTTGAGCTCGAGCCTAGACTTATCAACATGGTGCAATCCAACCAGTTCTGTGGGAAGGCACACGAAGATGCTAGTGCTCATATCCAACACTTCCTGGAGATTTGCAGCACATTCACCATATCAGGAGTCCCCAGAGATGCTATACTACTTCGCCTCTTCCCATTCTCACTGTTAGGGAGAGCGAAGCAGTGGTTCTACGCTACAAAGGAGAAGAATACTACGTGGGCACTCTACTCCATGAACTTTCTGGCTAAGTTCTTTCCCATGGGCAAGACCAATGCTCTCCGTGGGAAAATTACGAGTTTTCTGCAACAACATGATGAATCTGTTCCAGAAGCATGGGAGCGCTTCCAAGAATATCCCCATCATGGAATGGAGAGTCGGCTAGTGACGCAGACGTTTTATCATGGGCTCAGCAACAGTGCCCGAGAGACCATGGATGCTGCAGCCGGAGGAGCATTCCTATCACTTACCATATCACAAGCCACAGCTCTTGTGGAGAAGATGGCGTCCAACCAAAGCTGGAATAAAGAAAGGACCCAGACACGCAAGAAAGGTGGATGTATGCATCAGCTCAAGGAGGTAGACATGCTGTCTGCAAAGCTAGACCTGCTCATGAAGAAGCTCGATGATAGAGCTGGAGATAAGAAAGAAGTTATGCACATCTACGACTCTCACATGACATGTGAGGAGTGTGGAGATACTGGACACTCAGGCAATCACTGCCCTGAGATGCTTGAGGATGTGAACTACATCAACAATAACAACAACAACTACTACAACCGTCCTCAACAAAATCAAGGTTGGAATCAACAAAGACCTAACTACTCAGGTAATTATTAAGGTAACAATTCTTACAACAATAATAATAATTTTCCACCTCTGAGAGAGTTAGTGTCTAATTAAGGAAAGCTAATGGATAACCTATCTAAGAAATTGGCATCTAATGATAAAATGCTAGAAAATATAAATAATAGAATGGATAATTTCTCTAATGCCATCAAGAATCAAATTAGCTTTAATAAGATGATTGAATCTCAATTAAATCAAATAGCTGTTGCTGTTCCTGCTACTAACCCTCGTATACCATCACAACCGGAAGGATTAGAATCTGCAAATCTTGTAGACATGTTTGATGCAGGTAACTACTAGAGTAACCTCGTCACTGAAGTTACTACTAACCTTTTGCCGGTCAAGGGAGGTGATCCAGGACGCCCCGTCATCCCGATCTCCATCGGCATGGTGGACTTCCCAGAAGCACTCTGCGACTTTGGCTCTAGTGTCAACATTATGTCCAGGGTATTCTATGAAAAATTCTTTATATATCCTTTATTAGAAATAACCATGTGTTTGCAGTTTGCAGATCAGGCGATAAGTTTTCCAAAGGGAATATTGAAGAACCTCTGTGTCCGAGTCGGTACCTTGTATGCCCCAGCAGACTTCGTGGTGATAGAGACAGGTAATGATGAGAGGGCACCCATCATCTTAGGGAGGCCATTCTTAAACACCTCAGGAGCTGTCATCTACGCTAGTGCTGCTAAGATCAGTTTCTACATCAAAGGGAGGAATGAGACGTTTTCCTTCAAGAACAAGACTACACAAATCCTAGAGAAATCTCGACATGAACCAATGAAGAGGACGACCAGGAGGAACAGGAACAAGCAAGTATGGACCGAGTCAGCTAAGATGGTCACTGCAGTTCATGAAGGACAAGATCATCGACTTAAGTCACCGTTTCTGGCTAAGAAGGACGACCCAGTAATGCCAAGCATCTATTGCTCCATAAATGGATACAACTTCTACAAGACGACTTGCGACACTGGATCGGGCGTCAACATAATGGCCGCAGTCACCTATCGGCTCTTGTTCGGAACCATGCCTTTAAAACCAACATACATTGAGCTCCAGATGGCAGATCAGACATTTAGAGAGGTTAAAGGTATAGTAACTGATGTCCCTGTCAAAATAGACGATCATTTTGTCCATACAGACTGTCAGGTTATTGACATGGGAGAAGACGAGTACGATCCACCCATCATCCTTGGAAGACCGTTCCTCAGCACCGTTAAAGCAATCATCTACATTGGAACTAGAGAAGTCCATATGCATTTCCCCTCTGAGAAGGTACGCCGCTATTTTACTGACCCTAACTATATAGTTGAAGACTCTAAGCAGGTCAGGACAAGAAGAAAACAACGCAACCGCAACCAGAGGAGGGAAATCATCAATGACAGATGGGCAGACTATGAAGGAGAAGTGATAAGATCAGAGGATATACAGTTTAAACAGAATTATTCAGAGGAGACTGTAGCACCGAGTCAGGTGTGGAAAGAGAAGATAACTATACATGAAGAAGAGGCGCTGTCGGAAGCACCGACTCCGCCATCCAACGAATCCCAGGACAACTAAGAAAACGGAGAGCCCCGTTCGAAGGACTCAAAAACACCGAACGCCTTGCCAAGAGGTAAACTTGGTAGTTATCCTTTCTCTTTCAATTATTTAAAATAGTTTGCTTAGTTAATTATGTTAATACTATCCTAAAAAGAAAATAAAAATGTTAAAAAAAGTAAGCCCCATGTGAGTATACGAGTGGCATAAAACCCATAAGTACATTCACTGTGGTGGCATAAAAATAAAATAAATATTTCTTTTCTGCTTTATTAAACGAAAATATAAAAATAGAGAGTAATATTTATTGAGGAGGCTTAACATGATAAAGGATAGATATTTATGCTAACACCTAATCAGTTCCACAAAGCTTTGTTGTCTATTTGAGCTCCACAAAATTTAAGAATCAAGAAGACTAGCAGACGGAGGACATTCCAATCGCTGTCAGGATACTGCCGACTTTCAAATACACCTCTGCCACCTACTAGCTACATCAGAAGAAATTACGTCAAAATTCAGCTTGGGGGAGAGCACCCCCATTTATCCCGCTAAGTATTTCTATCTATCTTTATACTTATACTATATTAAAATATAAATATACATAACTATGAAAAACCAAATAAAGATTTTATGCTTATATATATATCTTTTGCTTAGTGTGTTTAATAAATAAATAAAGTGGCTATGCTAAACTGAATCTAAATAAAACTCTAGCATGGATATGATGAATAGTTGCTCTGCCTAATTTTTAAAATCTAAAGTTCTCTCTCAAGTTTAGACATAACTGTTATAATTTAAGGCTTGCTCTAAACCTAAACTTGTGGGAAGAAAACTTGATCTGAAGTCTAAGTTGTTAACGGATATGATATGGGAAGGTTGAGCTGCTGTTTACCTGTTCCTAGAGATGCTAGATTTCGAGAGAATATTATCTTTGAAAAATCTTTAAAATATTGCATGATGAGTTCCTGTATGATGAGAGTTTAAATTCCTACCACAGCCATATATACATGCTTGCTAGACTTTGAGCCACACATTTACTTTTTACTACTTATGAGCATTGAGTGTGGTCAAGCTGTGTAGACCCTTAGGAGCTTGTCATATGGTTAAAATCAAGATTCACTTGCACGTTCACTCACACATGCTGCTTCTACTCTGGAAGTACGCATCCACATATATCCACTCATTTCCATCTCCAGAACCACCCAAAAATATTCTACTCCTAATCCGGGAGACAATAGCCAAAAATATTTCTGTTTTCCCCTGTGAAATAAATGCTCAAGTTATCTTGGTTACTGCCACTTGCTATATTATTTCATGAGATGAGTGCTCTAAAAAAAGAGATACGAGGAAATAAAAAGGGGCAAGTGCCCGGAACCTCAAAAGAAAACAAAAAGTGAGATGAGAGGTAAAAATGGACAAGTGTCCGGCAGTAGAATTAGGGGTACAAGATACCCACCTGAGAGGAAAGAAAAAGAAAATATAGAGCATCTCATTCTCCTCACAAAGTTTCAAAAAGCAAGGAAGGTATGTATCCCCGCAAAAAGAGCAAAAGTAGAATTAGACTTTCACCATCATCACCATACACTATTCATTCACCACACATGCACATCTTGATTTGACTTATTGATTTGTTGCTTTGGATCCATGGTTTGACTATACAATAAATGTCTTGTGAGTATGTATATTTTATCTCCCACCTATGAGCTCCAGATATTAAAGCCTTGTTAGAGTAGGGTGAGAGAGAAGGCAATGTCACTATGCTTTATACCACAAATACCACATATTTTGAGAGAAGACATATACCATCACTGCCTTGGTAAGGATCTAAAAATACCACAAAAGAGAGATTTGAGAGAATCATACAAGGAATCTCTGAGTTTTATTTGAAAATCTGAAAAAACTCCAGAGATATAGCTGATCATGAATAAGAGACATGGCACTTGATTAGACCGTTCTATCTTTTAACTACTCAAGACGGAAGTGACGGTTACAAGTCCCATGGAAAAAGGTAATATGAATAAGTTTTAAGTCTTGACAGATTACTCTAACTGAGAGATGAGATCTTATTTAAAAGCATGTGTACCGTCAACTTTTAAAGGCACTACAACAACTTCTGATCCATCACTAAGATTATCCTTGCTCAGGGACGAGCAAGAGGTAAGCTTGGGGGAGTTTGTTGACGGTCTTTAAGTATCAAATTTAATGATCAAATAAACAAAGAAAAGGATCCAAATGAAATCGACATCTAGACTTAGGGTTTAATCTAACAGAATTCCATGAGTTTTGGTGTTTGTCTATTTCTGCAGGGGGTTATCAGGAAATATGGAAGAAAGGCCCACACGTCAGGATTACATAGAGATATTAATGTGTCGCGCAATTATCTTACATCTAGAAGACTCCAGAAGCCACGAGAACGAAGCGGAGGCAGAAAGGAGCCTGGCCCAGGCGCCCGCCCTAGGGACCAGGGCGCCCGCCCTCTGCTGGAGTCCAATCAGGACTCTCTTTTGAGATAAAGCTCCACCGACCTAAAGGATCAAGGATAACCGTTCAATCAATGTCGGTTTGATCCAACGGCCCATATTCACTTGGAAGGACTATAAAACCAGACCCCCTGGCCCCTGGAGGAGAGGACCTCTCAACCCTAATGCATTATTCATCAAGGGAGAAGAAGCCTCTGATCAAGCCTAGAGCCACCACATCAATTAGATATCTAGATTAGCATAGCTACATAGGATTAGAACTAGAAGGAGTCAATCTTCGATTGGTTTCCGGATCTATCAAGAGGATTCATGGTAATTCTCTATTGTTCTTCAATTGTTCATCTTTGTTCTTCGATATTATGAATATGACTTTGTTCTACTTCAATATATTGCTTTTGACTTTGCTCTACTTGTTTATATTCGCAATTATATTGTTCTTAGTTTATCATAGTTATATACTTGGCTTAGTTAGATTAGATTTATATACATGTTTAGGATCATATAGCGTTTATCCATTGGATCCATGGGTAAATGATAGATATTGTGTAGGCGTGGTGCTTATGCCATATTTATCTGCGATTGTACCCTATATGCCAGATCGTGGGGAAGTTCGTGGTAGTGACAGCTCCATTGATTTTTATATAGTCTCCCTCTCGTGTATTGGGCTGGCAGAGCAACATTATTACAGGGGAGTGATTGCTACGTTTCTCATATTCCTTGATAATATCACTATGCATGGGCGTAGTCCTGTCTCGCAATGATTGCTAAGTATACTTGCACTAACTATGATATGCTAGACTGTATAGTTAAGAATAACTTAGGAAATATTCTTGTAGTTCGTTCTAATTCCATGCTAATGACTTGCTAGAATATCTAATTGAGGTGCTTATCATATTTATATGTGGCTAAGTTATGCTTATCAGCTTAATTATCATTGTCACTATTCATTACTTTATATATCCTTTATGTGACACTTATCCCTGTGTGAAAGAGTTAGATAAATGTTCTCAATTATACATGCAATGATAGATACTCAATCTTATATTCCATTCTATAATCAACATTGATGATTGCTAATCCCTTCCCAGTGGTAAAAATATAAATAACGATACCTGGAATACTTTCCGGTTAAAATGCTACATCGGTATTAATCTGTGCGCTTGCAAATCCCATTTATTATTTATTTAGATGAGCAATTGCATATTTCAATACTGCGTCTCTCATGTCATGGTGGGGATGACAACTTGGCTTAAGTGGTATGAGGGATAGGTTTGGCATTTTTTTGGTGCCGTTATCAGAATTAGAAATTTGAGTCTACTTTTGGTAATGACGTTAAGAATACCCAACAACATTCTCCACCAAATCGATAGTTACCTCAACCTAATGAAGATCGAAACTACTTTTCAATCTTGCAATTTATAAATTAAATTATTGCTATTCCTTGCTACCATATTTTAATCCTTCTATCATGGATTCATAACCACAGCAAGCAACATGGTTGTTTGTCAAAAGTAGATGTGCGAGTCTCTAGTGGCTTACTCAAAGACACAGGGCACACATAGCGATTTATTTAGGTTTGGGCTATTGAGGCCCTACATCTAATAGTGAGGTGTTCATTATGTTGAGAAACAACAAGATCAAGGGGTTACAGTGGAGGAGAACGAATGTTTGATAGGGGATTGCATGCTGCTATCCTATAGCTTAGTGGTAGTGGTGTCCTTCCATAGTGAATATGGAACTGGCCATCTCTAGCTAGGTTGCCAGGGGAGGAACTCTTTGGTGTTCCTCTCAGTTTGCTATTGCTCTATTCTAGGTTTCTTCCCCTTTTTTCTAGGTGCTAACCCTGCCCTTATATTTTGAGGCATGTCAAGTGCAAGTCAGTTTGGGTTTCTAGTTTATGGTCTTCATATGTCTGATACAGGAGAGTGCTACTGTGGCATGAGATGGACCTCGCCTTCATCGTGTAGGGGGAGCCAAGGGCACTTCAGTCGTTGCCTAACACTGCTACCATCACTTAGCACTTGATCATGAGGGAGTATCTACTATGGCATGGCCTCCCTTGGGTGAATCTTCTTGAGGCTCCCTTGGATGGAATGGAGCCTCCACTAGGGGTTGACGAGTGGGCCCTAGAGCCTGCTACCCTTAGAGTTGGTGAAGTCACATGTCCTGTTGTATCACATTGATTGCATGATCCTATTGAAGGAGTGGGTGATAGTGCCTCATGCCCGTTGAATAGGCAGGTGCCATGGAATCTTCGTACCAACCAGTTCTTAGATGCCCAGTGGGTTCCTGTGACCAGTACATCTATTAGTGATCTAAGCACTAGCTCGGGTCAATGTTGGGCTAGAGTCAGGCTTGGGCTACCATTCCTCAGCAATTGGAGGCCCTTATGAGCCCCCAAGCCCTAAGCAATGGCTGCATGCATGCTTGAGCTCTCCTTGACTTATTCCATAGGCTACACATGAGCATACCCGATGGGTATAACCCCCAAGCGATTTGTGAGATCGATTAGGGACCCTTTGATCAACAACTTATTTCCCAGGGATGTAACATATTGAAAGCCTAAGTTTGGTTTTGGATAATTGATGAAACCTAAAGTACTAACCTCTATGCTAAGTGTGTGTAGATTAGATGAGGTTGGTACATGCCAAGTGATGAAGTAAGAGATGATCATCGTGTTGATGGCGATGACCATAAGATGATTAATTGCTCAACTTAGAAAAGAAGAAAGAGAAAAACAAAATCCTATGGAGGACAAGACAAATGTATTACTTAGGGCTTTGGTTTTGGTGATCAAGACACTATAGAGGGTGTGATCACACTTAGGATAGATAGTCGTACTATAAACAGGGGAATTCTTTGGCTAAGCGATTATCGAGTGCCACTAGGTGACATTGTTCATCTGCATGCATTTAGAACCTAGTGAGCTAACTTAACTCCTTCGAAGAAAATATTTGAGAAAATGCTAACACACTTGCACATGTTGGTACACACATGGTGGTGTTGGCACACTTTGAGAAGGAGGTGGAGTTTGAAGGGTACAGAGGGGTTTGGGTTCCTCTCTCCCTCCCACCGAGCTTGCTCGACAGGATTCAGTGCTTTTGAGAAAATGAAATGCATTTTTCTATTGCACCGGTGCAAAAATTTGGAGAGGTCATGGGAGTGTTTTCACTAGAAAAACACTCACCAGATGCTGGCTATTGAGGCGTCAAACACTGGCCCAGTGTCTAGTGTATATTGGCTGAGCAGCATGTTACTAAACTATGCGTCGGAGCATCCAACAGTGAGCATCGGATGCGGCTCCGACAATGTTCCCTGCACATAGTAAAGTGGTGACATCAGCGATGGTGCGAGCGAACAGTTTATGTAGAGCACGTCGGATGCCAGGGAGCATCCGGTGAGGACGCGTTGGACGCGTTCGATGGTCGTGTGTTTTGCAGAGCTCCCTGAGTTGCATTCAATGCTAAGAGGCGCATCCGGTGTGTACCACCTGACGCGTCCGACGCTTTGAACCTATGAACTCGAATGTTTATGTGACTGTTAGAGATTGATGTGTGAGCTTCAAAAGCACGACACATGGCTATCATCTGAGCATCGGACACTAGGTTCCATCATCCGATGGCTAACCGTCTGCCTGTTCGACACCCCCATTTTTCCGTGCAGTGAGAGAGCCAACGGCTCTATTTGTTTGGGGTGTCTATAAATACCAGTTCGCTGGCTTGGGGCTCACACTCTTGGAATTTTGACATATTTGACATCCTTGTAAGCCTAAGCAAATACCTCCCACTCATCTCCTTCATAGATTAACCATCTTTGTGAGATTGGTAGTGATTCCAAGTGCATTTGATTGAGTGATTGCATCTAGTGGCACTTGGGGATCGATTAGGCTATTGTTTTCTTGTTACTCTTGGTGGTTACTGCCACCTAGATAGTTTGGAGCAGTGGAGGAGCTTTGGCATGAGTTGGTGATTCTGTGGCCATCTCTCAGTGATTGTGAGGGGTCTTGTACCTTCTCCGATAGAGATCTGAATTGTAACTCTAGTGGATTGCTCGTGTTATTGAGCTACCTCATTTGTGGGTTGGTTCTTGTGTGTCTTAGTGAGGACGAGGTTTGTGCTACATCTCTTAGCCGCCAAACCACCAAGTGTTGGTTGACACAATGGGGATGTAGCATGCCGGCAAGCACATGTAACTCGAGAAAAAATCGGTGTCTCAACTATGGTTGATTGGCATTCTCCTAGTGTTTGATTGTCCATATATTGGTGATTGGAGAACGATCATCTTTATAGGAGGTCAATCATCTCCAAGAGGTTCAAGACATTGAGAACAATCATCTTTATAGGAGGACTGAAGGATGTGTCTCCAAAATGAGGTGCTTGGAGATGTCATGACCAAAGATCAATACAATGACAATGATGATGATGAGATTATGATGAAGGAGGATGATGACAAGAAGAAGAAGAGTGTAGCATTCAAAGCTAGCTCTTCATCTAAGAGCAAAAACAAGGGCAAAGCCAAGAAAGAAGAATTAAGAGATGAGGAGTGCTCTAATGATGATAGTGATGATGAAGCACTAGCACTCGTTGTCCACAAATTTGGTAAAATGATGATGAAGAAGGGCTATCTCACAAGGAAGAGAAGGGATCACTCCAAGAACAAGGAGTATGTGAGGCTATGCTACAAGTGCAAGAGCCCATACATATTGTGGCAGATTATCCTTACAATAGTGATAATGATGAGCATGATAAGAAGAACAAGAAGGAGAAGAAAGAAAATAAGGAGAAGAAGATGGTCTTCAAGAAGAAGAAGGGTGGATCCTATGTTGTGACATGGGATAGTGATGCTTCTTCGAATGATGATTCTAGTGATGATGATAAGGCATCCAAGAAGAAGAAAGCTCTTGCAAGCATTGCTATCAACAACAAGCTATCACTCTTCGACACTCCTTCATGCTTCATGGACAAGGTCCACAATGTACAATATGATGAGAGTGAAAGTGAAAATGAAAAATGAACATGATAATGATAGTGGTGATGAAAATGAATTCTCTAATGAACAACTCATGGACATGCTAGAACAATCTGATTCACTTATTCATTCTTAAAACAAGAAGTGCAAAGAATTGGCTAAGAAGTTAAAAGCTCTTGAGCAATCCTTTGTGAGCTCAATTGTAATACCCGATTTTTAGGACAAAACCAGATATACACTATATATGAGTTTTAGAAGTCAAATCTCACATATAGCTACAAATAAGGGGTAATATCAAAAGACAAATGCATAAATATATAACGTACATAGTATAAAAGAGATAACCTTTAATAGCTAACAGCAGATAGACAACACCAAACTTCGGGTATTAACTTCACTCTACAGGATCCAACTGACTGGTTGATCACAAGCCCAAAACTTCTCCTGAGGTGTTGGGAAAATTGCAAGAGTGAGCACATATCGTACTCAACAAGTATAACCAGGGGTTCATGAGGCTCAAATAGCTGACACTGGTTTGACTGCATTTAGCTTTTATATGTAGATAGCATATTTATATTTAGATAGCAAATATCAAGGTAGCATAATTAATCCCATAACCACATGACCAATTGTATACAGGAATTATGAATAACACATATAAACAACATATAAAGCATCATTTATCATCATTAATCATGTTCATCAGTGTCCATCTATTTCGTCAGTTTTCCGGGCCACCCGTATCCGTGGGCACGGCTAGTATACCAGATTTAACACTCTGCAGAGGTTGTACATCTTTACCCATGAGTCATGATTTACCCTTTCGCCCGAGGCCCGTCGACCTCTTAATCCACTACCAAGGAAGGTCGGCAGGGTTCACTATGAAGTCTTTCAAAGGTTCGTCTAACAAGTTAGGGCCGCTTGGTTTTATTAGTCAGTCCATGTGATTCACCCGCAGGAATCCACGGTCTGCTATTCCCCAATTGCGCCACATGGGTAACCGCTAACGAGCTAGAAAAATTACTCATACTTGACTAAAGCTAGAGCCATATAGCCCTCATGGTTGTACGAGTTGTCCCAGCTTTTGCCAAGGGATAAGTCCTTATGGAGGGTCAAGATCAATCCAGCAAAAGCCAGAGTTCTTTCCACCCTTTATATTCAAGTTGCTAGAAAGCTTATTTTATTGTTTATTGTTTATCCAAACATTCATGTTACAAGATCATGTATTATATTCAAGCACTAGCAAGAACTACCCAAATGCATATCCAAATAGGCAACAAGGAATTCAGGATAACAATCATCTATGATTTTGCTAAGGTCATCAAGGTGGACACATGCATATGATATATATTGTATTAATTGTGTATAGGTAACAAGGATGATCCCAAGTTATACTTGCCTCGATCAAAGCTCTCCTGAGCCTGCTGCTGGTCGTCAAAAGCTTGATCTTGATCACCAACGTATCGCTCACCGTCTATACTCGATCATCAATCAACAACACGCAATCCAATGTAGACAACCATACACGAAGCAAACAAGCTATAATTAGGACAATACACCAAACAATGGTAAAATAAATATAAAAGTTTATCAAAATATTCTACGCAGCGCTGCGATCACACAAACGTAAAGTTCACAAAAATCAGGATTAAAACGTAGAAGATATGAATTTTCGAAGATTTCCTATAGAGAAATAATTAATTAAATGCTACAGCAGAATTAAAAAGTTTCAAAACAGTGAAATATTACTTCTAACATGTAGAGCTCATAAATACGAATCCAACGAAATTTGAATGGACAAAAACAGAGTTAAAATGAATATTTTATGAGCAAAACAAATTCAATGGCAAACTTGTAAATAGCAGAAAACGAATTTCCATCAACCCGGCCAAGAGTACGCTTTCGAAGTTGGAAAACGAAAACTTGCTCGGGGCGCCGAGGACCGCGCGTTAATTCATAAAAATACTCAGGGACTCCTAAGCAAAAAGACCGCCGAAGGGGTATCGGCTGATCTGGGCCCATGGATTAGGCATGGACAGTTCAAATCTGCCCTGGGGAAAACGCCGGTCAGCTGCCTCGCCGGAACAGGGCGTCCACGGCGGCGCCATTGATGCACCATGCCAGAGCTCGCGTTTTGGTCGTTCCCGAGCACCGTTTTTTGAAAGGAAGGCACCGGAAGATCGAGAAGCTCACCGCGGACTCGTCTGGGATCGTTTCTCGGGCCGAGGAGCAAGGGAAATGGCTCGCGGCATGCGGGGCTTGCTCTCAATATCGGCGAGATCCAGCTCGCGATGTGCGGGGCATTTAGGGTTTGGTCTGGCGGCGTAGAGAGGAAAATCATCACGCGGGGCACCGCTAGGCATCTTACAGGGTCTCGGTTGTTGAAAAAGGAAACGAAATCACGGTTTCTCGGGAATCAAATCGGCCTGAGCTGAGATGTCCGCCTCGGTTACGAACGAACAAGAAGAGGGAGACGCCGCGATGTGGGACCGGCTCGTCAGCGAGAGGAGGAGGGGGTCACACGCGTGGGTGGGCTGCGCCCTAGGCCGAGGCGAGCTGGGACGGGGCGGACAGCAAGGCCGAGCGGGGGTGGTCTGCCTTTCCCTTTTTTTTATTCTTTTCTTTTTCCAAAATCATTTTTAAATCATTTTGAATTTTAGGTTCAAATACACTCATCACAAAAATAAATTCTCCAGCATGAATGCACAACCAGATTACTAATCCTATGATAAATTTTATTTTAATGAATTATTTTCCTATGTTTCATGAGCACAAAAATGCAAATTAAATCATTTTCACCTATTTCAAAAAGAAATAAATTTTAGGGTGTTACAAATCTACCCCCCTTAAAATGAATCTCGTCCTCGAGATTCGGAAGGGACACAGATTCCAAAAGAGAAACAAGAACAAGATCTGGATAACTATTTCAACTTCACAACTTGTATTCCAATGTAATTAAACACTTATGTCTCGGGATCACAACTTGTGAACAAAACATCCATAAAATGTCTATTATTCATAGCTGATTAAAATCCATCTTGACTACCAACTTTTGACTTATACAACTCCAAGACATGATAACTTAGCATAGATATGCCTCCTCAGGTAGGAGTGGACCACCTTGATACTCAACTCTTTTCCCTGATGGTGCGGTTAAGAAAATTTTCCACTCGGTAGCATAGATCACCCCTTTGTGTGCACATAGCCATCCATTGCCAAGAACCAAAGGAATATTGAGTGACTCTAGCACAATGAGGTTTACAGTGAAGTTTTCCTTCTTTATGACAAGATTGATATTTGAGCAAACCTGATCTGCCTGTACTTCTCCCATTGGGGTTTGAACTAACAAAGGCTTTCTCGTCGGACACTTCACCCGTTCGATTGTCTTTACCAGGTTAGCGGGTATGAAAGAATGCGAAGCACTTCGGTCAAACAGAGCAAAAACTAGCACTGAGTCCACTTGAATATAACCTCCCACCACTTTGGTGGCTCCTTGAATGTTATGCGTATCCACATTGTTCAGTCTTCCATTGATATAATTTTGCTGCACCTTACTTCCAGGAGCAGGCTTCTTACGAGCTTTCCTTTTACGCTTCCGTCGTTGTGGATTTTGATTTGATTCATTGTCAACTTGCTCTTCAATATTATTATTTTGATAACACTCAGCTTTGTCATACTCATAGCATCTTTCTTCAAAGGCAAGATGATCATATTCTGCCCACCTATCCATGAGAGGCATCATACTGTGCTCCGGATTCATGGGACACTACACTCCCTGTCATCAAGTGACCAACGTCAGTAACACGGCAAGGATAGATGATCATAACCATAGAATATCTCAGAAGACAATTATCACTTCAAGCTAGTTTTAAAATGCATCATCCGTGATATCAAGGTACTACCCCCTTAAAATTAGATCGATTAGGGGAGACATTAGGGACTAGTTCTCCTATCCTTTTTGGACGCCACACATCATAGTCTTTTACATTCGTGGTACCGAGTCTCTTGATCCATCCAACATTATCCGATTCTTCTCTATGTAAACCCTTTATTTGGGCTACCCCCCTTAAGAAAGGTCAACTAGGGGACACAAGAAGGGTAGCTAGCATATTTTCCAGACAAGTTAACTAACATTGAGAACTTATGACATCCCAAGGAGCTTATGTGCAAGAAAAAAAACATGTATCCTGAATTTTTCCCACGATATGAAAAACACCAGCATAGAAAAACAGTTATAACTCTCATTCTGTTAATCCAATAGAGTTATAGCTTGTATTGCTAGAAAACTTATGAAATTCACCACAACTTTTCTGTAGAAGACCTCCTTAGATTCTGTCATTAAGCTTAGGTAAAACAACCAAACATAATATCTGTCCTGATAATGTCTCAGCAAAGGTGCAGTAACTTCCAGAAATTATATCTCGAACTACTTAACTCATCTGGAGATGATCCTTACATTTTTGAAAAGCTTAGGAAATCCTCTACAACTTTCGTATACCTTGTTTTCCCAGATTCTGTCTTTAACTTGGCCGAAAATAGGGAATACGAAAACTGTCCAGACTTTGATACAGAACAGGAACATCCAAGTGTAAATGTCATATCTCAGGTTCTACTAATCCAAATTTGTTCCAGCTTATACTGTTGGAAAGCATAGTAAATTGTCTACATCTTTTCTATAGAACACTTTTCCAAATTCTATAGCTATATTTGTCTCAAACAGTAAGCAATCAAAACTGGTCCAGATTCTTGACAGCACAGTTGTATCATCTTGTGATTTTTGTAACTTCCAAACCATAACAGCTATGAGGGTGATTCTTGTGGTCAGAAAAAGATCTTGAAGTCTAGTTGTTCCCAGAAAAATTTGGTAAACTTTGCACGATCAGATCTTGATATACACTATGATTATTGCAGACTTCTTCAGAAAACAGTAAAAGATAGAAACAGGATATAACCAAACCCAACTACTTATGTCATTACTCCTTATGCCTTAGTTCTATATAAACTAAATGAAATTGTGAATAACTCACAAAATCATTACACTCATTACAAAGATCCAAATCAAACATAAACATAATAACAAGCAATTAAGCATTAAAGGATCACAAGGCACACAAACTTAACTTTCGCTACTAGCGTTTTTATTACACCGGGGGACACAAACACCTATATCTTAGACTTAGTGTGGTTATTTTCATGATGCATCTGTTGCTTCTTTTGTGGACAAGAGCTTATATAATGTCCTTCTTGTTGGCAGTGATAACACCTTCTCTTAGCTGGATCCTTTGTGATGTTATTTTCCACTGAAGTGTTGTTCGGTGTGTTATCAACTTGCAGACTCTGATGGTTTATCTTTGCCTGGTTAGATTTCTTTCTACATTGCTTGACCCTCCGAGGTTGAAATTCTCTATAAGTAATTGTCCACCCATCTATGCATACCTCATGAGCAGTGGGGTTAGCTTGAGAAGTTTCTTTATCTCCAAGGTTTGAATTTTTCCGACAAGAACTCGAAGCTACAAGTGACATCTTGGGATATGGGTGTTGATCACTTCCCAATGTCGGCTCTAGTGCTTTTGCCTTCCTCTTCTTATCCTCATTAGTCACACAAGTTGGTTTTGTCTCAACTTCCTTTTTAGATGACATATTCCAAAGACAAGGAAGACCATAATGCTCACAACAGTGGCATTGATCCTGATATCCTGATGTATTACTCCCAAAGCTTCCATGATTTCTCATATTGTTCCAAGCTTCTGCTACTTGTCTCCTCACTGGTCCTGAGATGCGTTGTTGAGAGTTCTTATTCTGAGTTATTCCTTTGACTACTTGTGTTTGCATGGCTAGAAGCTTCTCCATGTCGAATGCTTTTACGGTTGGCAAATCTAGGTGCTTTTGTTCTTTCTTGTCAAAAGTCTCCTCGTTATGATCCATCTAAAGAGACAAAGAGAGAGGATTTAGAATAGAGACAAGATTTTATAAAAGAACTAGGTAAGAAGTAAGCATAACTTTTAGCAACTATCAAGGTCAAGGTGAAAGCAAGAAGTAAACAAAGATAGAAGCATGCTAAAACGTCCAGTTCAAAATAGGCTTGCGTCCTACAGTCAGCATTGCTTTGATACCACTTTGTAATACCCGATTTTAAGGACAAAACCAGATATACACTATATATGAGTTTTAGAAGTCAAATCTCACATATAGCTACAAATAAGGGGTAATATCAAAAGACAAATGCATAAATATATAACGTACATAGTATAAAAGAGATAACCTTTAATAGCTAACAGCAGATAGACAACACCAAACTTCGGGTATTAACTTCACTCTACAGGATCCAACTGACTGGTTGATCACAAGCCCAAAACTTCTCCTGAGGTGTGGGGGAAATAGCAAGAGTGAGCACATATCGTACTCAACAAGTATAACCAGGGGTTCATGAGGCTCAAATAGCTGACACTGATTTGACTGCATTTAGCTTTTATATATAGATAGCATGTTTAATCATTGGATAGCAAATATCAAGGTAGCATAATTAATCCCATAACCACATGATCAATTGTATACAGGAATTATGAATAACACATATAAACAACATAATAAACCATCATTTATCATCATTAATCATGTTCATCAGTGTGCATCTATTCCGTCAGTTTTCTGGGCCGCCCGTATCCGTGGGCACGGCTAGTATACCAGATTTAACACTCTGCAGAGGTTGTACATCTTTACCCATGAGTCATGATTTACCCTTTCGCCCGAGGCCCGTCGACCTCTTAACCCACTACCAAGGAAGGTCGGCGGGGTTCACTATGAAGTCTTTCAAAGTTTCGTCTAACAAGTTAGGGCCGCTTGGTTTCATTAGTCAGTCCATGTGATTCACCCGTAGGAATCCGCGGTCTGCTATTCCCCAATTGCGGCACATGGGTATCCGCTAACGAGCTAGAAAAATTACTCATACTTGACTAAAGCCAGAGCCATATAGCCCTCAAGGTTGTACGAGTTGTCCCAGCTTTTGCCAAGGGATAAGTCCTTATGGAGGGTAAAGATCAATCCAGCAAAAGCCAGAGTTCTTTCCACCCTTTATATTCAAGTTGCTAGAAAGCTCATTTTATTGTTTATTGTTTATCCAAACATTCATGTTACAAGATCATGTATTATATTCAAGCACTAGCAAGAACTACCCAAATGCATATCCAAATAGGCAACAAGGAATTCAGGATAACAATCATCTATGATTTTGCTAAGGTCATCAAGGTGGACACATGCCTATGATATATATTGTATTATTTGTGTATAGGTAACAAGAATGATCCCAAGTTATACTTGCCTCGATCAAAGCTCCCCTGAGCCTGCTGCTGGTCGTCAAAAGCTTGATCTTGATCACCAACATATCGCTCACCGTCTATACTCGAGCATCAATCAACAACACGCAATCCAATGTAGACAACCATACACGAAGCAAACAAGCTATAATTAGGACAATACACCAAACACTGGTAAAACAAATATAAAAGTTTATCAAAATATTCTACGCAGCACTACGATCACACAAACGTAAAGTTCACGAAAATCGGAATTAAAACGTAGAAGATATGAATTTTCGAAGATTTCCTATAGAGAAATAATTAATTAAATACTACTGCAGAATTAAAAAGTTTCAAAACAGTGAAATATTACTTCTAACATGTAGAGCTCATAAATACGAATCCAACGAAATTTGAATGGACAAAAACGGAGTTAAAATGAATATTTTATGAGCAAAACAAATTCAATGGCAAACTTGTAAATAGCAGAAAAAGTATTTCCATCAACCCGGCCAAGAGTACGCTTTCAAAGTTGGAAAACGAAAACTTGCTCGGGGCGCCGAGGACCGCGCGTTAATTCATAAAAATACTCAGGGACTCTTAAGCAAAAAGACCGTCGAAAGGGTATCGACCGATCTGGGCCCTCGGATTAGGCATGGACGGTTAAAATCTGCCCTGGGGAAAACGCCGGTCAGCTGCCTCGCCGGAACAGGGCATCCACGGCGGCGCCATGGATGCACCACGCCGGAGCTCGCGTTTTGGTCGTTCCCGAGCACCGTTTTTTGAAAGGAAGGCACCGGAAGATCGAGAAGCTCACCGCGGACTCGTCTGGGGTCGTTTCTCGGGCCGAGGAGCAAGGGAGAGGGCTCGCGGCATGCGGGGCTTGCTCTCAATATCGGCGAGATCCAGCTCGCGATGCGCGGGGCATTTAGGGTTTGGTCTGGCGGCGTAGAGAGGAAAATCATCACGCGGGGCACCGCTAGGCATCTTATGGGGTCTCGGTTGTTGAAAAAGGAAACGAAATCACGGTTTCTCGGGAATCAAATCGGCCCGAGCTGAGATGGGCCTCGGTTACGAAGAAGAAGAAGAGGGAGACGCCGCGATGTGGGACCGGCTCGTCAGCGAGAGGAGGAGGGGGTCACACGCGTGGGTGGGCTGCGCCCTAGGCCGAGGCGAGCTGGGCCGGGGCGGACAGCAAGGCCGAGCGGGGGTGGTCTGCCTTTCCCTTTTTTATATTCTTTTCTTTTTCCAAAACAGTTTTCCAAAATCATTTTTAAATCATTTTGAATTTTAGGTTCAAATACACTCATCACAAAAATAAATTCTCCAGCATGAATGCACAACCAGATTACTAATCCTATGATAAATTTTATTTTAATGAATTATTTTCCTATGTTTCATGAGCACAAAAATGCAAATTAAATCATTTTCACCTATTTCAAAAAGAAATAAATTTTAGGGTGTTACATCAATGCTACTCATGAGAGGCTAGTGGATGCCCATGAAAAGCTTGGCAAAGCTCACACCAAGCTTGAAAAAGCTCACTCCTTGTTGTTAGAAGAGAACAAGGAAAAGGTTGTTGTATCATGTGATGTGGGCACAACATGTGATTTATTTAAGGAATCACCCAACCCACCTATTATTGTTGCCACTAACTCTTCTTATAGGTCTTCATCCACCACAACTAACTCTAACTCTACTTCTAGTGTTGGTGTCACTTGTGATGCCTCACTAAAGGTTGAAAATGAGACTCTCAAGAGAGAGATGGATGAGCTCACTCACGCTCTAGGCAAGGCCTATGGTGGTGAGACCTTCTTGCTAAAGTGCTTGGGTAGCCAAAGGTTTTCTCTCAACAAAGAGAGATTGGGCTATACCCCTAAGAAAGGCAAGGCAGCCTTTGCAACTCACAAGCCTAGCTTTATGAAGAGCAATGGTCGGTTTTGCAATAAATGCAAGCAAGTTGGGCACCTAGAGCATAATTGCAATAAAATAAACAAGGACAAGAAAAATGCTACTGTACCTTACATTCCTTTTGATTCTTGTTATGTGCTTACCATGGGTGAGAAGGGTGTGCATGCTAAGTTTGTTGGTACACCAATTGTGGGTCCAAAGAAGAAGGCTATTTGGGTACCAAAAAGCTTAGTCACTAACCTCCAAGGACCCAAACAAGTATGGGTAGCTAAGAAACATTGATTTGTTTTGTAGGTAAACTATAAAGTCAGAGGAAGGTATTGGGTGCTTGATAGTGGTTGCACACAACACATGACCAGTGATTCAAGAATGTTTAATTCAATTAATCCAAATGGTGACAATGGCAGCTAGATGTAAAGGGGAAAGGGGAAGGATGAAATCAGACCAGAATGTGTAGGGTTTCAGTTCTTGTATAGGAATTTTACTGTAATACCCTTGATTAGAATACATGAAGGACATGTTATAGTGGACAGAAGTGGCAATTGACTCTAAAAAGATGGCGGGAGATGGAGAGGTTGGCGAAATCATTGGTGAGGAGGTAGAGGGACAATTTTATTGTTGGTGAGGAGACAATTTTTTTGGCTGGAGACCATTTTTTGCGCCAATCATTGGCGGGAGACCACAATTGCGGCTTTTCTAAGCAATATTAGGGTGTAATTTATCATTACTACAGTATAGAGAAGTAAATATTTAATAATGATATGGTAGAGTTATGGACTCAAACAATTGAGAAATTAACATTGCAAAGGACTTTTATAATACTATAAATTATGTGAGAACAATCTAACCATAAATTTTTTGTTTTTATTCAATAAATAACTATGATGCATAAACATTTGTCATATAAATCTGTCATAACCACGATGCTAAAATAGGTAATGACAGCTAATATATTTTCATCATTAACCAAGGTTGGCTCTTGAAAATCGTCATTATCTTAATAATTTAGTGACAGATTGCGCTGTTGTCAGCATAAAATCATCATAGAAGGTCATATCTCTTGTAGTGACATTTGGTGACAATGGCAAAGACAAGGTCAAAGGGCTTGGTAAAATTTCTATATCTAATGGTTTGAGTATTTCCAATGTGCTACTAGTAGAGAGCTTGAACTTCAACTTGCTATCGATAGCTCAACTTTGTGATCTTGATTTCAAATGCATGTTTGCGGTTGATGATAGAGATATCATAAGTGTAGATGGCTCTAACTTTATCTTTAAAGGTTTTAGATATGAGAATCTATACTTGGTTGATTTCAACGCTAGTGAAACTCAATTGTCAACATGCTTGCTCACTGAATCTAGTATGGGTTGGTTATGGTAGGCTTGGTCATGTTGGAATGAAACTATTAAACAAGTAAGTTAAGCATGATCTTGTTAGAGGCTTGAAAGATGTGACATTTGAAAAAGATAAGCTATGTAGTGCATATAAAGCCGAATAGCAAGTTGGCAACACTCATCCAAAGAAAAGCATCATGAGTACATGCAAGGTATTTGAGTTGTTGCACATGGATTTATTTGGACCAACCACATACACAAGCATTGGTGGAAACAAATATGAATTTGTGTTAGTGGATGATTTCATAATATATACATAGGTATTCTTTCTTAGTGACAAGAGTGATGCTTTTGCAACTTTCAAATAATTTGTGAAGAGAGTGCACAATGAATTTGAAACAACCATTAAGAAAGTGAAAAGTGACAATAGAAGTGAATTTAAGAATACAAGAGTTGATGAACTTTGTGATGAATTTGGAATTAGGCATCAATTCTCCTCTAAGTACACTGCACAATCAAATGGTCTTGTTGACAGGAAGAATAGAACCTTGATTGACATGACAAGATCAATGTTTAGTGAGTACAATGTGAGTCATTCATTTTGGGCTCAAGAAATCAACACGGCTTGCTATTATAGCAACCGACTTTATTGTCACCCCATGATGGAGAAGACACCATATGAACTCTTGAATGGTAGAAAACCCAATATTGCATACTTTTGGGTTTTTGGTTGTAAATTCTACATATTAAAGAAAGGCACTAGATTGAGCAAATTTGAAAAGAAATGTGATAAAGGTTTCTTGCTTGGTTACTCGACTGCTAGCAAAGCTTATAGAGTCTGGAATTTGGCTAGTGGTACACTTGAGGAGGTGCATGATGTTGAGTTTGATGAAACAAATGGCTCTCAAGAGGAAGAGGAAAATCTAGATGATGTGAGAGGCACTCAATTGTTCAATGCAATGAAGAATATGAATATTAGTGACTTCAGGCCTTGAGAGGTGATAGATGTTGAAGATGACAAAGATCAAGTGCTTCCTACCTCAAATGTGCAAGCCAGTGGTTCCCATGATCAAAATCAAGCTAGTACAAGTGGTACTCAAGTGCAAGATCAACAAGCTAGTACATCATCTCATAATCAACCAAGTACAAGCAATCAAGTGCAAATAATCCAACCAACAAATATTGTAAGAGAACATCCATTAGATCATATTATTGGTGATATTCAAAGAGGAGTGCAAACTAGATCAAGATTAGCATCATTTTGTGAATATTTCTCATTTGTGTCTCACATAGAACCAAAAAAGATAGATGAAGATTTAAGAGGTGTTGATTGGGTTAATGCTATGCATGAAGAACTAAATAACTTCAAAACAAATCAAGTATGGGAATTAGTTGAGAGGCCTAATGATCATAATGTCATTGGTACTAGATGGGTCTTTTGCAACAAACAACATCAAGATGGGATAGTTATAAGGAACAAAGCAAGATTGATAGAACAAGACTATACTCAAGTTGAAGGTCTTGACTTTGTTGAAACATATGCCCCGGTTGCAAGATTGGAAGAAATTATGATCTTGTTAGCCTATGCTTGTGTACATAACATCAAGCTATACCAAATGGATGTGAAGAGTGCATTTCTTAATGGCTATATCAATGAAGAAGTATATGTTGAACAACCTCCTAGTTTTTAAGATGACAAGAAACCTAGCCACATTTATAAGCTAAGAAAGGCATTGTATGGTTTAAAGCAAGCACCAAGAGCATCATATGAGAGATTGAGAGATTTCTTACTCTCTAAAGGGTTCAAGATGGGGAAGGCTGACACCACTCTCTTCACCAAGAAGATTGGCAAAGACGTGTTTGTGCTGCAAATATATGTTGATGGTATCATATTTGGATCAACCAACCAAAAATTTTGTGACGAGTTTGGAAACATGACGGCTAATGAGTTTGAGATGTCAATGATTGGAGAACTTAGTTACTTACTTGGTCTTCAAATCAAGCAATTGAAGAATGGCACATTTCTGAGTCAAGGCAAGTACATCAAAGACATACTCAACAAGTTTCGAATGGACAATGCAAAGGCAATTAGCACTCCAATGGGAACAAATGGAAGCCTAGATAGTGATACAAGTGGAAATGTGGTGGACCAAAAGTTGTCAATCTATGATTGGAAGCCTACTCTATGTAACTGCATCAAGACCGGATGTCATGTTTAGTGTATGCATGTGTGCAAGATTCCAAGCCTCGCCAAGAGAAAGTCATTTGAAAGCAACAAAAAGAACATTGAGGTACTTGAAGCATACACAAAATGTTGGTTTGTGGTATCCCAAAGGTGCAAAGTTTGAACTTATTGGATATTCTGATTTGGACTATGTGGGATACAAAGTTGAGAGAAGAAGCACATCGGGCACATGTCAACTATTGGGAAGATCACTTGTCTCATGGTCATCTAAGAAGTAAAATAGTGCTGCACTATCAACCACCAAAGTGGAATACATTGCGCCCAGTAGTTGTTGTGCACAAATCCTATGGATGAAGGCTACCTTGAAAGATTTTTGGAATCAATTTTAAAGAAGTACCATTGCTATGTGACAATGAAAGTGCCATGAAGCTCACCAACAATCCAATTCAACACTCAAGAACAAAGCACATAAATGTCCATCATCATTTTATAAGAGATCCTCAACAAAAAGGGGACATTTGCATTGAGAGTATAGGCACTGATGATCATTGCTAATATATTCACCAAGCCACTTGATGAGAAGACGTTTTGCAAGCTAAGGAATGAATTGAACATACTTGACTTCTCAGATATGTGTTGATGCACCCCATTATATGACATGCCTCTCCTTCGAGCAAAGCAAGGTAAAATTGATTGACATGTCATACATCCTATGCTAAGGACTTGTGTAGAACATCTAGTCATTCCTTACATGTCTTAGGCTCATTCATGAAAAATCAAATAAATTTGATGCTTGTATGGTACCACTATTGCTTTCTTGCTTCAATTGATCTAGTGGTAGCATATGACATGTTTATGGGATTGGAATCCTAGTGTTTGATCTAGAAAATGAGCTATAAGTGTGTTAACTCAACATAGCACAAGATAACCCTTGTTTGAGGTGTGAAAAAGCTTGTCCCTAGATCAAACCGAGTTAAATATCTTAGGCGAGTAATCTAGATTGAACCAATTTGGCAAATGATCTCACTTCACATGGTTACACACTAACCTATATAAAATTTGAGCTCACCTTTTGTGGTCATTGATGACAAAGGGGTAGAAATAATTTTCAAAGATATGTTAGAGTGATGACAAAGGGGGAGTTTCTATAAAAGAAGGGGATCAACTGAAATTTTGAAGCACACAAGTAGGGGGAGAAAGCTCATAAACTTGTATGTTGCATTAGGATGTGCATTACATATGTTTTTCTTGCATTTGCATTGGCTTTAAAGCTCTTTCTATGATACCTTACTTGTGTGGTATATGCTAATTGTAGGTTTGATTGATGAAATGAAGAACTAGCATGCATAGGCAGTGTAACTAGACTTTTGGTTGTTTCACAGGTGGTACTAGAGCATTGTTTATAATGTTGATCTCACGGGGTATTCTAGTTTTATGAATGTCTAGTTACTAATGGTGCTAAGGATGGTTTATATTAGCAACTTTGATTGGTATCACGCTTTAAAGGTCCATTCTTGACACCTTAGCATCATTTGGTAGAAATTGACTCCTATCTTTCCTATTTAAGCATATGTGCAAGCTTTCAAATACAAACTGTTAGCACATATGTAGGGGGAGCAATTGCTACCAGTTTGGATTTATGAAACTTGTCCATAACCATTGCACATAGTAAAATGCTTGGGCAAGCAACATGAATCCAAGAAAATTTTATAGAACATCTTTGTAAATGGGTTGTCATCAGTTACCAAAAAGGGGGAGATTGAAAGCCCAAGTTTTGTTTTGGATAATTGATGAAACCCAAAGTACTAACCTCTATGCTATGTGTGCCTGGTTTGGATGAGATTGGTACATGCTGTTGACAGTACTTAAGTATCAAATATAATCAACAAATAAACAAAGAAAAGGATCTAAATGCAACCGACACCCAGACTTAGGGTTTTATCTGATAGAATTCCATGAGTTTTGGTGTTTGTCTATTTCTGCAGGGGGTTATCAGGAATTATGGAAGAAAAGCCCGCACGTCGGGTTTACATAGAGATATTAACGTGCCGCGCAATTATCTAACATCTAGAAGAGTCCAGAAGCCACGGGAATGAATGGGAGACCGGACGAGCTCGGGGCAGGGCGCCCGCCCTCCCCCCTTGGGCGCCTGCCCTAGCCTCAGGGCCAATCACGCTCCACCTCGCGGATCATGCTCCACCGACCAAAGGGATCAAGGAAAACCGTGCGATTAATGTCAGTTTGATCCAACGGCCCATATTCACTTGGAAGGACTATGTAAGCAGACCCCCTGGCCCCTGGAGGAGAGGACCTCTGAACCCTAATTCATTATCCATCTTGGGAGAAGAAGCCTCTGATCAAGCCCTAGAGCCACCACATCAATTAGATATCTAGCTTAGCATAGCTAAATAGGTTTAGAACTAGAAGGAGTCAATCTTCGATTGGTTTCCGGATCTGTCAAGAGGATTCTTGGTAATTCCTCTATTGTTCTTCAATTGTTCATCATTGTTCTTCAATATTATGAATATGACTTTGTTCTACTTCAATATATTGATTATGACTTTACTCTACTACTTGTTTATATTTGCAATTATATTGTTCTTAGTTTATCATAGTTATATGCTTGGCTTAGTTAGATTGGAATTATATACAAGTTTAGGATAGTATAGCATTTATCCATGTGTACAGTGGGTAAATGATAAGTATTGTGTAGGCGTGGTGCCTATACCGTCTTTATCTGCGATTATACCCTAAATGCCAGATCGTGGGGTAGTTCGTGGTAGTGACAGCTCCATTGATTCTTATATAGTCCCCCTCTCGTGTATAGGGCTGGCAGAGCAACATTATTACAGGGGAGTGATTGCTATGTTTCTCATATTCCTTGATAATATCACTATGCATGGGCGTAGTCCTGTCTCACAATGATTGCCAAGTATAATTGCACTAACTATGATATGCTAGACTTTATAGTTAAGAATAACTTAGGAAATATTCTTGTAGTTCATCCTAATTCCATGCTAATGACTTGCTAGAATATCTATTGAGGTGCTTATCATTGTTATATGTGGCTAAGTTATGCTGATCAGATTAATTATCCTTGTCACCATTCATACTTTATCTATCTTTTATGTGACATTTATCCCTGGATGAAAGAGATAGATAAATGCTCTCAATTATACATGCAATGATAGATACTCAATTCTATATTCCATTCCATAATCAACATTGATGTTTAGCAATCCCTTCCCAGAGGTAAAAATATAAATAACGATACCTGGAATACTTCCTGGTTAAAATGCTACATCGGTATTAATCTGTGCGCTTGCAGATCTTATTTATTATTTATTCAGAAGAGCAATTGCATATTTCAATACCACATCTCTCATGTCATGCTGGGGATGACAACTTGGCTTAAGTGGCATGAGGGATAGGTTTGGCATTTTTGGCGCCGATATCAGAATTAGAAAACTAAGTCTACTTTTGGTAGTGACGTTAAGAATGCCCAACAAGCATTTTTGGCGCCGTTGCCGGGGAAGGTTGATTACTAATCAGGAATGAATATGGAATTTAGAGTCATCATTCGCATCACTAATCTGATTGAGATTATCAATTCTCTCATACAGTTTTACCCTGATATTCTCCTATTTTATCTTATGTAGGGTAATGTATGAATAGAAGACATCTTCTAGGAAATTTTGTTGACAATTCCGAAGCGTTATTCAGAAAAACAAGAGCCAAGCTCAAGAAGAGATCATCAACACTTCAGTACGAAGCTTCATCCAATCAAGAAGATCACCGAAGTTTCACCTGGAACTTGTCTTCAGAGTTCGAAGTCATGGCAAATAAATCGATCCGCGAGTTCTCAGCTCCCACTACAGACAACATCCGCACTGGACCTGCTGCAGAGATCGATGGCAACTTTGAGCTCAAGCCTGGACTTATCAACATGGTGCAATCCAACCAGTTTTATGGGAAGGCATACTAAGATGCTAGTGCTCATCTCCAACACTTCCTGGAGATATGCAGCACATTCACCATATCAGGAGCCCCCAGAGATGCTATACTACTTCGCCTCTTCCCATTCTCACTGTTGGGGAGAGCGAAGCAGTGGTTCTACGCTACAAAAGAGAAGAATACTACATGGGCACTCTGCTCCACGAACTTTCTGGCTAAGTTCTTTCCCATGGGCAAGACCAATGCTCTCCGTGGGGAAATTACGAGTTTTCTGCAACAACATGATGAATCTGTTCCAGAAGCATGGGAGCGCTTCCAAGACTACATCCTAGAATGTCCCCATCATGGAATGGAGAGCTGGCTACTGATGCAGACGTTTTATCATAGGCTCGGCAATAGTGCCCGAGAGACCATGGATGCTGCAGCTGGAGAAGCATTCCTATCACTCACCATACCACAAGCCACAGCTCTTGTGGAGAAGATGGAGTCCAACCAAGGCTGGAATGAAGAAATGACCCAGACACGGAAGAGAGGTGGAGGTATGCATCAGCTCAAGGAGGTAGATATGCTGTCTGCAAAGCCCTGCTCATGAAGAAGCTTGATGATAGAGCTAGAGATAAGAAAGAAGTTATGCACATCTACGACTCTCACATGACTTGTGAGGAGTGTGGAGATACTGGACACTCAAGCAATCACTGCCCTGAGATGCTTGAGGATGTGAACTACATCAACAACAACAACAACAACAATTACTACAACCGTCCTCAACAAAATCAAGGTTGGAATCAACAAAGGCCTAACTACTCAGGTAATTATCAAGGTAACAATTCTTACAACAACAATAATAATTTTCCACCTCTGAGAGAGTTAGTGTCTAATCAAGGAAAGCTAATGGATAACCTATCTAAAAAATTGGCATCTAATGATAAAATGCTAGAAAATATAAATAATAGAATGGATAATTTCTCTACTGCCATCAAGAATCAAATTAGCTTTAATAAAATGATTGAATCTTAGTTAAAACAAATAGCTGCTCTTGTTCCTGCTACTAACCCCGGTATACCATCACAACCGGAAGGATTAGAATCTACAAATCTTGTAGACATGTTTGATGCAGGAAACCACTGGAGTAACCCTGTTACGGAAGTTACTACTGACCTTGTGCCGATCAAGAGAGGCGATCGAGGACGCCCCGTCATCCCGATCTCCATCGGCATGGTGGACTTCCCAGAAGCACTCAGCGACTTTGGCTCTAGTGTCAACATTATGCCTTGGGTACTCTATGAAAAATTCTTTACATATCCTTTATTAGAAACAACCATGTGTTTGCAGTTTGCAAATCAGACGTTAAGTTTCCCAAAGGGAATATTGAAGAACCTTTGCGTCCGAGTTGATACCTTGTATGCCCCAGTAGACTTCGTGGTGATAGAGACCGGTAATGATGAGAGGGCACCCATCATCTTAGGGAGGCCATTCCTGAGCACCTCAGGAGCTGTCATCTACGCTAGTGCTGCCAAGATCAGTTTCTACATCAAAGGGAGAAAGAAGACGTTTTCCTTCAAGAACAAGACTACACAAATCCTAGAGCAATCTCGACATGAACCAAGGAAGAGGACCAACAGGAGGAACAGAAACAAGCAAGTGTGGACCGAGTCAGCTAATATGGTCTCTGTAGTTCACGGAGGTCAAAATCGTCGACTTAAGTCACCGTTCCTGACCAAGAAGGACGACCCAGGTATGCCAAGTGTCCACTGCTCCATTAATGGATACAACTTCTACAAGACGATTTGCGACACCGGATCGGGCGTCAACATAACGGCCGCAGTCACCTATCAGCTCTTGTTTGGGACCATGCCCCTAAAACCAACATACATTCAGCTCGAGATGGCAGATCAGACATTTCGAGAGGTTAAAGGTACAGTAACTGATGTCCCTGTCAAAATAGACGATCATTTTGTCCATACAGACTTTCAGGTTATTGACATGGGAGAAGACGAGTACGATCCACCCATCATCCTTGGGAGACCGTTCCTCAGCACTGTTAAAGCTATCCTCTACATTGGAACCGGAGAAGTCCATATGCACTTCCCCTCAGAGAAGGTATGCCGCTATTTCACTGACCTTAACTATATAGTTGAAGACTCTAAGCAGATCAGGACAAGAAGAAGACGACGCAACCGCAATCAGAGGAGGCAAATCATTAAGGATGGATGGGCAGACTATGAAGGAGAAGTTGTAAGGTCTGAAGACATACAACTTGAACAAGATTGTCCTAAGGAGACCGTAGCACCGAGTCAGGTGTGGAAAGAGAAGATAGTTATACACGAAGAAGAGGCGTCGCCGGTATCACCGACTACGCCATCCAACGAATCCCAGGACGACTGAGAAAACGGAGAGTCCCGTTCGAAGGACTTAAAAACACCGAACGCCTTGCCAAGACGTAAACTTGATAGTTATCCTTTTCCTTTCAATTATTTAAAATAGTTTGCTTAGTTAATCATGTTCATACTATCCTAAAAAGAAAATAAAAATGTTAAAACGGTAAGCCCCATGTGAGTATACAAGTGGCATAAAACCCATAAGTACATTCACTGTGGTGGCATAAATATAAAATAAATATTTTTCTCCTCTATAAAATGAAAATACAAAAATAGAAAGTAATATTTATTGAGGAGGCTCAACATGATAAAGGCTAAATATTTATGCTAACACTTAATCAGTTCCACAGAGCTTTGTTGTCTATTTGAGCTCCACAGAATTCAAGGATCAAGAAGACTAGCAGACGGAGGACATTCTAATCGCTGTCAGCGTACTGCCGACTTTCAAATACACCTCTGCCACCTGCTAGCTACATCAGAAGAAATTATGTCAAAATTCAGCTTAGGGGAGAGCACCCCCATTTATCCCGCTAAGTATTTCTATCTATCTATATACTTATACCATATTAAAATAAAAATATACATAACCATGAAAAACCAAATAAAGATTTTGTGCTTATATGTCTTTTGCTTAGTGTGCTTAATAAATAAATAAATAAGGTGGCTATGCTAAACTAAATCTTAATAAAACTCAAGCATGGATATGATGAATAGTTGCTCTGCCTAATTTTCAAATTTGAAGTTCTCTCTCTAGTTTAGACATAACTGTTATAATTTAAAGCTTCTCTAAACCTAAACTTGTGGGAAGAGAACTTGATCTGAAGTCTAAGTTGTTAACGGATATGATATGGGAAGGTTGAGTTGTTGTTTCTCTGTTCCTAGAGATGCTAGAAATCTGGAGAATTTTATCTTTGAAAATCTTTAAAATATCACATGATGAGTTCCTGCATGATGAGAGTTTAAAATTCCTACCACAACCATATATACATGCTTGCTAGACTTTGAGCCACACATTTACATTTTACTGCTTATGAGCATTGAGTGTGGTCAAGCTGTGTAGACCCTTAGGAGCTTGTCATCTGGTTAAAATCAAGATTCACTTGCACGTTCACTCACACATGCTGCTTCTACTCCGGAAGTACGCATCTACATATATCTACTCATTTCCATCTCCAAAACCACCCAAAATTATTCTACTCCTAATCCGGGAGAGAATAGCCAAAAACATTTCTGTTTTTCCCTTGTGAAATAAATGCTCAAGTTATCTTGGTTACTACCACTTGCTATATTATTTCAGGAGATGAGTGCACTAGAAAAAAATATACGAGGAAATAAAAAGGGGCAAGTGTCCGGAACCTCGAAAGAAAAAAAATGAGACGAGAGGTAAAAATGGACAAGTGTCCAACAGTAGAATTAGGGATACAAGATACCCACCTAGAGGAAAGAAAAAGAAAATATAGAGCATCTCATTCTGCTCAAAAAGTTTCAAAAGAGCAAGAAAGGTATGTATCCCCTCAAAAGAGCAAAAGTAGAATTAGACTTTCACCATTGTTATCACCATCATCACCATACACCATTCATTCGCCACACATGCACATCTTGGTTTGACTTATTGACTTGTTTCTCTAGATCCATGGTTTGACTATGCAATAAATGTCTTGTAAGTATGTATACTTTATCTCCCACCTATGAGCTCCAGATATTAAAGCCTTATTAGAGTAGGATGAGAGAGAAGGCATATACCATCACTGCCTTGGTAAGGATCTAGAAATACCACAAAAGAGAGATCTGAGAGAGTCATATAAGGAATCTCTGAGTTTTATTTGAAAATCTACAAAAACTCCAGAGCTATAGCTGATCAAGAATAAGAGACATGGCACTTGACTAGACCGTTTTATCTTTTAACTGCTCAAGACAGAAGTGACGGTTACAAGTCCCATGGAGAAAGGTAAAATGAGTAAGTTTTAAGTCTTGATAGTTTACTCTAACTCAGAGATAAGACCACATTTGAAAGCATGTGTACCGTCAATTTTTAAAAGGTATTGCAGCAACTTCTGATCCATCACTGAGATTATCCTTGCTCAGGGACGAGCAAGAGGTAAGCTTGGGGGAGTTTGTTGACGGTCCTTAAGTATCAAATATAATCAACAAATAAACAAAGAAAAGGATCCAAATGCAACCGACGCCTAGACTTAGGGTTTTATCTGATAGAATTCCACGAGTTTTGGTGTTTGTCTATTTCTGCAGGGGGTTATCAGGAATTATGGAAGAATGGCCCACACGTCGGGTTTAAATAGAGATATTAACGTGCCGCGCAATTATCTAACATCTAGAAGAGTCCAGAAGCCACGGGAACGAACAGGAGACAGGACGGGCTCGGGGGCAGGGCGCCCGCCCTCCCCCCTTGGGCGCCCGCCCTGGCCTCGGGGCCAATCACGCTCCACCTCGCGGATCATGCTCCACCGACCTAAGGGATCAAGGAAAACCGTGCGATTAATGTCGATTTGATCCAACGGCCCATATATTCACTTGGACGGACAATATAAGCAGACCCCCTGGCCCTTGGAGGAGAGGACCTCTGAACCCTAATTCATTATCCATCTCGGGAGAAGAAGCCTCTGATCAAGCCCTAGAGCCACCACATCAATTAGATCTCTAGCTTAGCATAGCTACATAGGATTAGAACTAGAAGGAGTCAATCTTCGATTGGTTTCGAGATCTGTCAAGAGGATTATTGGTAATTCCTCTATTGTTCTTCAATTGTTCATCATTGTTCTTCAATATTATGAATATGACTTTGTACTACTTCAATATATTGATTATGACTTTGCTCTACTACTTGTTTGTATTTGCAATTATATTGTTCTTAGTTTATCATAGTTATATGCTTGGCTTAGTTAGATTGGAATTATATACAAGTTTAGGATCGTATAGCATTTATCCATGTGTACAGTGGGTAAATGATAAGTATTGTGTAGGCGTGGTGCCTATACCGTATTTATTTGCGATTGTACCCTATATGCCAGATCGTGGGCTAGTTCGTGGTAGTGACAGCTCCATTGATTCTTATATAGTCCCCCTCTCGTGTATAGGGCTGACAGAGCAACATTATTACAGGGGAGTGATTGCTATGTTTCTCATATTCCTTGTTAATATCACTATGCATGGGCGTAGTCCTGTCTCGTAATGATTGCCAAGTATAATTGCACTAACTATGATATGCTAGACTTTATAGTTAAGAATAACTTAGGAAGTATTCTTGTAGTTCGTCCTAATTCCATGCTAATAACTTGCTAGAATATCTATTGAGGTGCTTATCATTATTATATGTGGCTAAGTTATGCTGATCAGATTAATTATCTTTGTCACCATTCATACTTTATCTATCTTTTATGTGACATTTATCCCTTTATGAAAGAGATAGATAAATGCTCTCAATTATACATGCAATGATAGATACTCAATTCTATATTCCATTCCATAATCAACATTGATGTTTAGCAATCCCTTCCCAGTGGTAAAAATATAAATAACGATACGTGGAATACTTCCCGGTTAAAATGCTGCATCGCTATTAATCTGTGCGCTTGCAAATCTTATTTATTATTTATTCAGAAGAGCAATTGTATATTTCAATACTGCATCTCTCATGTCATGCTGGTGATGACAACTTGGCTTAAGTGGCATGAGGGATAGGTTTGGCATTTTTGGCGCCGTTATCAGAATTAGAAAACTAAGTCTACTTTTGGTAGTAACCCTATGGAGAACAAGGCAAAGGTATTGCTTAGAGTTTTAGTTCTGGTGATCAAGACACCGTAGAGGGTGTCATCACACTTAGGATAGATAGCCGTACTATAAAGAGGGGAATTCTTTGGCTAAGCGATTATCAAGTGCCACTAGGTGACATTGTTCATGTGCATGAATTTAGAACCTAGTGAGCTAACTTAACTCCTTTGAAGAAAATATTTGAGAAAATGCTAACACACTTGCACATGTTGGTATACACGTGGTGGTGTTGGCACACTTTGAAATGGAGGTGGTCTTTCAAGGGTAGAACGGGGTTTGGGATCCTCTATCCCTCCCCTGAGCTTGCGAGGCAGGATTCGGCGCTTTTGAGAAAACAAAATGCATTTCTTCTATTGCGCTGATGGAAAATTTGGAGAACTCGTGGGGCTCACCGGATGCTGGCTGCTGAGGCATCAGACGCTGGCCCAGCATCTAGTGTATAGTGGATAAGTAGCACGTTACTAAACTACACGTCGGAGCATCCAATGGTGAGCGTTGGACGTGGCTCCAACACTGTTCCTGCGTATAGTAAAGTAGTGACATCAGCAATTGCATGAGCGAGCAGTTTCAATAGAGCACGTCGGACACCAGTGAGCATCCGATGCTCGTGCATTTTGCAGAGCTCCCTGAGTAGTGTTCGGTAATGAGAGGTGCGTCTGGTGTGTACCACCTGACACGTCCAACACATTGAACCTTTGAACTCGAATGTTTAAGTGACCATTAGAGATCAACATGCGAGATTCAAAAGCACGACACATGGTTGTCATCTAAACATCGAACGTTGGGTTCCAGCATCCAAAGGCTAACCGTCTGTGCGTCCCATGCCCCCGTTTTTCTATGCAGTGAGAGAGCCAATGATTCTATTTGTATGGGGTGTCTACAGATACTAGTTCACTAGCTTGGGGCTCACACTCTCGGCATTTTGACTTGCTTGACATCCTTGTGAGCCTAAGCAAACATCTCCCACTCATCTCCTTCATAGATTAACCATCTTTATGAGATTGGGAGTGATTCCAAGTGCATTTGCTTGAGTGATTGCATCTAGTGGCACTTGGGGATCAATTTGGCCATGGTTTTCTTGTTACTCTTGGTGGTTGCCGCCACCTAGACAGCTTGGAGCAGCGGAGGAAACCCCAAGCAAGGGCTTGATTGTCTCATTAGGGAGTCCCCCAGCTCTAAGCCCATGTTATGGGGCTCACCACTCCGTGCCTCTGCTCTGATCTTTTGTCATGATCAAGGAGCGGTCATGGGTCAACCACCAGTCAGTTCTTGAGATCCTTGGCAAAAGAGTTGACATAGACACCAAGGCTGTCATGGCTAGAATGATGCGCTAATCGGTGGAGTTGACATGAACCGTGCAAACACAGCTCTATGCCCCATGAGGGGTGAACCATCTTGCCTCGTGACACTGGTTTGATGGATGGGCTCACAATGCTTCGAAAGTGCAGATCCTAGCCATCGGTCCTATGCAGAGGGACGAGACGAGGTGCATCTCCTTGAATCCTACGTCAGGGCATACATGCAGGAGGCACCACCCTCATCAAGTAGTGGTGTGAATTGATGGGATGTGATTGGTCAAGAGCATCCAGTCACATCATGCCATTATGGGGTGTGGTTCTCCTCACACAAATACACAATTTCCACCAAGGAAGGCAGGGAGGCATCAGTTGGCCCTCTAGCCTTGCTTGTCATGCCATTGATGGTTGATCGAATGGTTGTCCCAAGCTTGGGCCTTCTGCCCTAGGCCTACTGCCCTACCTAGGTCATGGTTCAAGGAGGGTGGCTCCTGTGACCCCTCCTTAAACACAACCTTTGTGTGCCATGGCTCGGGCAAAGAACTGTGACGCAGCCCTTAGGTAGAGCCCCCGAAGTGTCACGCATCCTTGAGAGTGGAAGGACCCTAGTAAAATGGGGACGACATGAAGGAAAACCAATACTATGTTTTTGGGGGTTTTGTTTTATTAACATTGAAATGAACTTTGCATTGAAGCACGAGAGGAACTGAGCACTCTAGGGGTTGAACTTGGCTAAAACACTCAAAGATGTGAAACTCAAGCTCCTAGTAGAAGCTTATAGGAATAGGAGCAAGCAGCAGGTTGGATGACATAGCTGAAGGTCGGCCGACCTGTAACACCCAAAATTTGCTTTCCAATTAATAGGGTTTAATTTGAGTTATTTAAGTATTTTGGGAGCATATAATTTAGTAAATAGATAATTTTGTTGAAACTAAAATTTATCATAAGGATAGAAACTTGTTTATGCACTCATGCTGGGGCATATTTTGTTTTGTGTTGACTTCTTTTGGTTTGAATTTAGTTGTACTCGAATTTCTATTTGAAAGTGACTTTGAAATAGAAAAAAAAAACAAAACAATGCCTCACCCTCTCTCGGTTTTGGCCTGGCGACCCACAGCCTGGCGCGGCCCAGCTCCCACTCCCTCCCGCACTCGGCCCACTCTCTCTCCCGGCCCAACCGCGCGCGCCTCCCCTTCTCAGTCGCTGGCAGCTGGGCCCCGCCCGTCAGCGCTTCCCTTCCTTCTTCCTGGACGCGAGCCGAGCAGGAGACCTTCTCCGGCCGAACTAATCCCGAAACCCCGGGATTTCTTTCCCAAGGAGGCAAACCGAGTCCTACAAAGTCCTTTTCCCGGAGCCGCGGACTTCTTTTGCATCCAAACCGCAACAAAACCAAACCCTAGGTGCCCTGTGTGAGCTCGATTGGATCTCGCCGAAACTCTATCCTAGCCGCCGCTGTCGCGTGCGTCCTCCGCTCCCCCTCAGCCCAAGAAGATCGCCTACACGAGTTCGGGGCAAGCTCCTCTTCCCCCCGGTGGTTTCCCTTCGTGCAGAGAGGCTAGGAATCGCGAGATTCCTTGCTCCAGCGAGCTTCCGGAGCCGCGGCCATGGCGCCGCCGTGTCTGGCCTCGCCGCCGGCCGGCCGGAGTTAGCCCCGGTCCCTCAGCGCCCTCCAAATCGCGATCTACGGCTCGGATTAGAAGGTACCCCTTCGGGGGGGTATTTTTGTTAAAGAAACCCTGAGAAATCTTATTTTCTAACCCGCGGTCCTTGGCGCCCTGCGCAGGTTTCCGTGTTCCGAGTTAGAAAGCGTATTCTTGCCGACTGATTCAAAATACGTTTTCAGGTATTTACAAGTTTGCCACTGATTTTATAATGCTCATAAAATAATCATTTTAACTCCGTTTTTGTCCATTCAAATTGCGTTAGGTTCGTAATTACATGCTCTACATGTTAGAAATATTAGTTTACTGTTTTGAAACTTTTTATTTCTGCAGTAGCATTTAATTAATTATTTACCTATAGGAAATCTTAGAAAATTCATATCTTACTCGTTTCAATTCCGATTTTCGTGAACTTTACATTTGTGTGATCGTAGCGCTGCGTAGAATATTATCATAAACTTTTATATTTGTTTTACCACCGTTTGGTGTATTGTTCTAATTATATCTTGTTTGCTTCGTGTATGATTGTCTACATTGGATTGCGTGTTGTTGACTGATGATTGGAATTAGACGGTGAGCTGTACGTTGGTGATCAAGACCAAGCTTTTGAAGACCAGCGGGCTCAGGAGAGCTTTGGTCAAGGCAAGTATAACTTGGGATCATCCTTGTTACCTATTCACAATTAACTATACATATATATATCATATGCATGCTATCACCTTGTCGACCTTAGCAAAATCATAGATGATTGTTACCTGTATTCCTTGCTACCTACTTGATATGCATTTGGTGTAGATGTGCTAGTGCTTGATATAATCCATGATCTTGTAAGATGATTAATAGCTATGCAATGAACATAAAAGAATGACATATAACTGTATGAGATCTTGTCTGTACGTGATCACCCGGGATAACAGTGCAACCATGAGGGCTATTATGGCTCTGGCTTTAGCTCAGTATGAAGCACTTTTCTAGCTTGTTAGAGGTTACCCGAAAGGGCGGAGGGGCTGAACCGTTTTGGGTATAGTGTGGCCTCTGTCTGTATGAGTATAGGCTGCGAGTCATTGTGCCATCGGAAGGGGGGCTCTATATCTGCGCGCAAAGGAAACCTTGCGGCCCTAACTTGTTAGACGAACTTTTGAAAGGCTTCATAGTGATCCCTGCCGACCTTCCTAGGAAGGGGGTTAAGAGATTAGCTACCTCGGGCGAAAGGGTAAATCATGACTCATGGGTAAAGATGTACAACCTCTGCAGAGTGTAAAACTGGTATACTAGCCGAGCTCACGGTCAGGAGCGGCCTTGGGGACATCTACATTAAGACGATGAGCTTGTTATGTTGTTATGTTCATTTGATTATCGTTTATGCTATGAGTTAATTATGCTTACATTTGATCATGGGATTAATGGATTATTTAAGCTTCCTTGACAATTGCTATTTAATTATGAACATGCTATCCACTATTAAAAGCTAAATGCAGTCAAACCAGTGTCAGCTATTTGAGCCTCATGAACCCCTGGTTATACTTGTTGAGTACGATATGTGCTCACTCTTGCAATTTCCCAACACCTCAGGGTATGATAATGAAGATGACTGGAATGAGGATTATCGGTATGAGTACTAGGTTTGGAGTCAACCAGTCAACAGTGTCCCTGTGTGGAGCTTCCGTCGAGAGCGTTGTTTACATCTTGCTATCATTTATGTATAAGACTATGTGATTTCTTATGTTTCGCTGTGTAATAAACACTGCAATGGTACATTTGAGATTTGTCTACTTATTTGTGCGACTATTCCTGGGGCACATATGAGTCTTTTATGCATCCTATTTTGTTCTTAAAATATGGGTGTGACAAATTGGTATCAAAGCTTTGTTGACTGTAGGACGCAAACCTAGTTAGCAATGGTTGAAAATTTAGGCCCTTATTTTACTTACTTCATGCTTTCCACTACGGCCTTGTTATTTGCTAAAAGTTTTATGCTTCTCTATCTTGCTCTGTTGTGAAATTATTGCATCCATCTGATCTATGTCTAAAAACTTTTTGTAGATGCCGCCCCGCACCCGTAGTGCTGCACGCATGGCTGCTGAGGAGTACCGTGCCATGTTCAACCTAGGCGGACAGCATGTGGATGGAGTTCCTGAGCTGGAAGATGAGGAATCAAGGGTGGAAGCTCAGGAGGAGGTGCCTGAAGATGAAGAGATGCAAGATCCATCTCCACCACAGTCTGCTAATGCAAGGATGGGGTGGACTACTGAGCTGTGGATTCCAGAAGCAGATCCCAAGGCCTTCTTCCATGAGAATTTGGTGTTAACATTGAAACACCATTACCCAGATTTGCAAGCCACACTGGAATATAACTGCACTGAGCACAAGCACCCTCTGAGGAGATCACTTTGGATTGCAGAGCTGATAGTCAAGACACTGGATGCCACTAAGGGGATTCGAAAGGTGGAATCAAAACACATCGCTCGAATCAGCCGGGACACGATGAAGGAGAGCATGGCAGATGCAGCTTACCAGGCCTTGATCTTTTACCGGGGTAGACGCTTTGAGGATGTTCAGTACAATGCAACATATCACTATCCTCGCTTTGTACCAGAGAAGATGACTTGGGCCATAGAAGTTGCAGATGCTTCACAACCAAAGCTTCAAGCACAAGTGGAGTTGACTTATGAGCTGACCGTCAAGGTGATAGAGTTGGAGAATGAACTGCACCGTGAGAGGAAACTGATGGAGAAAGAGCGACGGGAAGCAGATGACCTTCGAGCAGAGTTAGGCCGTCCCAAACTTCATAAGAGGCTGCATGTTGAACCCATCTTGAAGGACGCTGCACCCGAGGAATAGAAAAGAATCCATATGTGATAGTAACGTTAGTAGTTGCGAGTTATTTCGAGTCTTTTGCTAGTGTGGTGTGAACTTGGTGTGCTTGCTGATTTGTTATTATGAATATGTGTGATTTGGATTTTTGTAATGAGTGCTGGGAATTTGTGGGCATGTCCACAAGTTCTCTAATTAAGAACCTTAAGTAAGAACATGAATAAATAGTAGTTTGGGGTCATATCATGTTTCTGTCTTTTGCTGTTTCTGGAGCAGACTGCAATGATTCTGGAATAAATCAAATTCTGCTCGTGCAATGTTCATCAAATTTTTCTGGGAAAAAGTAGACTTTCATATTTTTCCAATGCCGCAAGAATGACCATATTATCTATTATGAGCTGTGAGTTATGACTGTTTAAAGTTGAGGTTTCTGCGCAGTCTGGAATTCTGGAACAGTTTCGGTTGCACACAGTTTTTGATTAACCTAACGTTGGAATCTGGTAAAATGATCTGAATGAAAGTTGTAGACAATTTCTTTATCTTTCCAACGGTGTACAGCATGTATCCTTTTGAATTCTGGAGCTCGATATATGACTGATTTTCTGAATTGCTGATGTTGGATGTGACCCAGAAAATTTCAGATTCCGTTAACTCTTGTAATTGTCATGTTGGACATTACTAAGATGTGTTTATATACTTTGGGATGCAGATGGCAGCAAGGGGAAGAGGCAGAGGTAGAGGCCGTGGCAATGGCAATGACAATGGTGGCAATGCTCCAATCACCGTGGAGGAGCTCATGCAAACCCAAAACCAGATGATGCACGTTTTCATGCAGCACCTGCAACAACAACCTCCACCGACACCACCACCAGTTCATGTGAGAGACAAGCGGGGGGAGTTTATGAAGGGAAGATCCCCAGTCTTTACACACTCAGCTGATCCCATGGAGGCGGATGATTGGTTACGTGCCGTGGAGAGGCAACTGAACATAGCACAATGCAATGATTTGGAGAAGGTGTTGTATGCTTCTGGACAGCTTCAGGGGGCAGCTCAAACATGGTGGGAGTCATATCAAGCTGCTCGTCCCAACAATGCTCCTCCTGTCACATGGCTGGAATTCTGTAGGGACTTCAGAGCTCGACATATAAATGAAGGAGTGATGGAGCTCAAACAAGAAGAATTCAGATCACTCAGGATGGGCTCCATGACTGTGGCAGAATATCATGACACCTTTGAACAGTTGGCTCGCTATGCTCCGAATGATGTCAGGGAAGATGCTGATAAGCAGCGTCTATTCATGAAGGGCTTGTACTATGAACTCAGGTTGCAGTTGGCAGGAAACACTTACCCTACCTTTCAAGCTCTTGTGAATCGTGCTATCGTGCTTGATAATATGCGGAAGGGCCAGGATAAGAAGAGAAGGATGCTGGCACAAGGATCTGGGAGCAACAACCGTCAGCGTTTCAGTTCTCACCAAGGCCATCTGCAGAGGTTCCAGGGACCAGTTAGTCAGTGGAACCGTAACCAGCAACCCCAGCGTTTCCAGAATCAGTCGCAGAGTGGGAACCAACGTCCTTCATTCCAGCAACGTAACCCTCGACAGCAGCAGTTTAGTCAGCAAACACCTCGCACCGGGAATTCAGGTGCTACCCCCATGAAAAGAAGTGCTTCCAACACTCCTACGAGGTGTTTCCAGTGCGGAAAGGAAGGGCATATGTCATACGATTGTCCTGAGAAGTTTAACAAGCAGAACAACCAGAAGTCTACTGCTTATGCAGTAACAGTGAACAATGTGGCTACGGAGACAGTTCAGGAGGGACCAGAGATTATGATGGGTACGTTCAGCATCAACTCTATCCCTGCTACCGTTTTATTTGATTCTGGAGCTTCGCATACTTTTATATCACAAGCATTTGTTAGGGTTCATAGCCTTCCACTAGTTGCAATGAAAACACCTATGCTAGTTAATTCACCGGGTGGGACTATACCAGTTTCTTTACGTTGCCCCTCAGCAAGTCTTTCTTTAAGGGGGGTAGATTTTCCTATCAGTCCCATGGTTATGAGCACCTCAGGCATAGATGTGATCTTGGGTTTGGATTGGATGAAGCAACATGCGACAAATATTAATTGCAAAGAGAGAGTAGTGGCTCTGACAACACCAAAGGGAGAAAGAATCAGTGTTGATGTAACGATGCAAGCACCACTCACAGCTAAAGTGAACCAACTGACTGATGATGTTGATCCTCCGAATCTGGTAGTGGATGAGTTTCCGGATGTCTTTCCAGATGAATTGCCAGGTATGCCACCTGACCGAGACATTGAATTTATTATTGAATTACTACCTGGTACTGCACCCATAGCTAAAAGACCATATAGAATGGGGGTTAAAGAACTAGAAGAACTTAAGAAACAAATTAAGGAATTGCAAGATAAAGGGTTCATTCGTCCTAGTTCATCACCATGGGGTGCACCAGTTATCTTTGTTGATAAGAAGGATGGTAGTCAGAGAATGTGTGTTGATTATCGGTCACTTAATGAGGTCACTATCAAGAATAAATATCCATTGCCTAGGATTGATGACTTATTTGATCAGCTAAGAGGTGCTTGTGTGTTCTCTAAGATTGATTTGCGTTCTGGTTATCATCAATTGAAGATTCGGAATTCAGATATACCAAAGACAGCTTTCACAACAAGGTATGGGTTATATGAGTATACAGTTATGTCTTTTGGTTTGACCAATGCACCAGCTTACTTTATGTACATGATGAATAAAGTATTTATGGAGTATCTTGATAAGTTTGTGGTGGTCTTTATTGATGATATTCTGGTATTCTCTAAAACCAAGGAAGAACATGCTGAGCATCTGAGATTGGTCTTACAGAAACTTAAAGAACATAAGTTGTATGCTAAGCGTAGTAAATGTGAGTTTTGGTTGGAGGAAGTTTCTTTTCTTGGTCATGTTGTCTCTAATGGTGGTATTGCAGTGGATCCTAGTAAGGTGAAAGATGTGTTGAATTGGAAACCACCTACAGATGTAAGTGAAATTCGCAGTTTTCTTGGTTTAGCTGGTTACTATCGTAGATTCATTGAAGGGTTCTCAAAACTTGCAAAGCCTATGACTGCTCTATTGGAGAAGAATGCTAAGTTTGTGTGGTCTGATAAGTGTCAAGCTAGTTTTGAGGAGTTCAAGAAGAGATTGACTACTGCACCTGTGTTGGTTTTGCCAGATCTGAGTAAGAGTTTCTCTATCTATTGTGATGCTTCTCGTCTGGGTTTGGGTTGCGTTCTTATGCAAGAAGGTAGAGTTGTCGCTTATGCATCTAGACAGTTGAGGAAACATGAACTGAATTATCCAACTCATGATTTGGAGTTAGCAGCTGTGGTTCATGCATTGAAGATTTGGAGACACTATTTGATTGGGCATAAGAGTGACATATACACTGATCATAAGAGTCTGAAGTACATCTTCACCCAGACAGATCTGAATTTGAGGCAACGAAGATGGTTGGAACTGATAAAGGATTATGACTTGGAAGTGCATTACCATCCTGGAAAGGCGAACGTCGTAGCTGATGCACTTAGCAGAAAGAAATATGCTAATGAGCTTCAAGCGACACCTGAATCTGAGGAGTTGTGTGCTGAATTTGCATACCTGAACTTGGGAATTGTAGTAAATGCTATGGAAATTGAGGTCACTCCTACTCTAGAGGAAGAGATACTGAAAGGACAGTTAGAAGATGAGAAACTAAAGGAGATAGCACAGAATGTGGTACTAGGCAAAGCACCAGGCTTCAGAATAGATGACAATGGTGTATTGTGGTTTGGAAAAAGGATATGTGTTCCTGAAGTGAAGGCTATTCGTGATACGATTCTAAGAGAGGCTCATGAGTCAGCATATTCCATTCACCCTGGGAGCACTAAAATGTATCTAGATCTGAGACAGAAGTACTGGTGGTATGGTTTAAAGAGGGATGTAGCTGAGTATGTTGCCTTGTGTGATACTTGTCAGCGAGTGAAAGCTGAACATCAGAGGCCAGCTGGACTGTTGCAACCAATGAAGATTCCGGAATGGAAGTGGGAAGAAGTGGGTATGGATTTCATAGTGGGTTTACCACGAACACAGAGAGGGTATGACTCAATATGGGTGATAGTAGATCGTTTGACTAAAGTTGCTCACTTCATACCTGTTAAAACTAAGTACACTGGAGAACGCCTAGCTGAGTTGTATATGGAGAGAATTGTTTGTTTGCATGGGGTACCTAAGAAGATTGTGTCAGATAGGGGTACTCAATTCACATCTCACTTTTGGAAAGCAGTGCATGATTCGTTGGGAACCAAGTTGAATTTCAGCACAGCATATCATCCACAGACAGATGGACAGACTGAGAGGATCAATCAGATATTGGAGGATATGCTGAGAGCTTGTGCTTTGCAGTATGGGGCTAGTTGGGACAAGAGTTTGCCATATGCAGAATTCTCCTACAACAACAGCTATCAGCAAAGTCTTAAGATGGCACCGTTCGAGGCCCTATATGGTCGGAAGTGCAGGACACCTTTGTTTTGGAATCAGACGGGAGAGACTCAGGTGTTTGGGACAGATGTGCTTAGACATGCAGAACAACAAGTGCGGACTATTCGGGATAACTTGAGAGTTGCTCAATCTCGTCAGAAAAGCTATGCAGATACGCGTAGGAGAGAGCTGGCTTTTGAAGTGGGTGATTATGTCTATCTGAAAGTGTCACCTATGCGGAGTGTGAAGAGGTTTAATACGAAGGGAAAGCTAGCTCCAAGGTATGTTGGTCCGTTTAAAGTAATAGAAAGGCGTGGAGAAGTAGCATATCGGTTGGAATTGCCTGAAAGTTTGTCTGGTGTGCACGATGTGTTCCATGTGTCACAACTTAAGAAGTGTTTGCGTGTACCTGAGGAGCAACTACCATTGGAAGAACTCTCTGTTAAAGGTGACCTCACTTATGAAGAGTATCCGATCAAAATATTGGAGACAGCGGAGAGAGTCACTAGAAGTCGGGTCATCAGAATGTGCAAAGTACTGTGGAATCGGCATTCGGAAGCAGAGGCAACTTGGGAAAGAGAGAATGATCTGAGGAAGTCATACTCATATCTGTTCGAGTAAGCACCGTTCAATCTCGAGGACGAGATTATTTTAAGGGGGGTAGAGTTTGTAACACCCAAAATTTGCTTTCCAATTAATAGGGTTTAATTTGAGTTATTTAAGTATTTTGGGAGCATATAATTTAGTAAATAGATAATTTTGTTGAAACTAAAATTTATCATAAGGATAGAAACTTGTTTATGCACTCATGCTGGGGCATATTTTGTTTTGTGTTGACTTCTTTTGGTTTGAATTTAGTTGTACTCGAATTTCTATTTGAAAGTGACTTTGAAATAGAAAAAAAAACAAAACAATGCCTCACCCTCTCTCGGTTTCGGCCTGGCGACCCACAGCCTGGCGCGGCCCAGCTCCCACTCCCTCCCGCACTCGGCCCACTCTCTCTCCCGGCCCAACCGCGCGCGCCTCCCCTTCTCAGTCGCTGGCAGCTGGGCCCCGCCCGTCAGCGCTTCCCTTCCTTCTTCCTGGACGCGAGCCGAGCAGGAGACCTTCTCTGGCCGAACTAATCCCGAAACCCCGGGATTTCTTTCCCAAGGAGGCAAACCGAGTCCTACAAAGTCCTTTTCCCGGAGCCGCGGACTTCTTTTGCATCCAAACCGCAACAAAACCAAACCCTAGGTGCCCTGTGTGAGCTCGATTGGATCTCGCCGAAACTCTATCCTAGCCGCCGCTGTCGCGTGCGTCCTCCGCTTCCCCTCAGCCCAAGAAGATCGCCTACACGAGTTCGGGGCAAGCTCCTCTTCCCCCCGGTGGTTTCCCTTCGTGCAGAGAGGCTAGGAATCGCGAGATTCCTTGCTCCAGCGAGCTTCCGGAGCCGCGGCCATGGCGCCGCCGTGTCTGGCCTCGCCGCCGGCCGACCGGAGTTAGCCCCGGTCCCTCAGCGCCCTCCAAATCGCGATCTACGGCTCGGATTAGAAGGTACCCCTTCGGGGGGGTATTTTTGTTAAAGAAACCCTGAGAAATCTTATTTTCTAACCCGCGGTCCTTGGCGCCCTGCGCAGGTTTCCGTGTTCCGAGTTAGAAAGCGTATTCTTGCCGACTGATTCAAAATACGTTTTCAGGTATTTACAAGTTTGCCACTGATTTTATAATGCTCATAAAATAATCATTTTAACTCCGTTTTTGTCCATTCAAATTGCGTTAGGTTCGTAATTACATGCTCTACATGTTAGAAATATTAGTTTACTGTTTTGAAACTTTTTATTTCTGCAGTAGCATTTAATTAATTATTTACCTATAGGAAATCTTAGAAAATTCATATCTTACTCGTTTCAATTCCGATTTTCGTGAACTTTACATTTGTGTGATCGTAGCGCTGCGTAGAATATTATCATAAACTTTTATATTTGTTTTACCACCGTTTGGTGTATTGTTCTAATTATATCTTGTTTGCTTCGTGTATGATTGTCTACATTGGATTGCGTGTTGTTGATTGATGATTGGAATTAGACGGTGAGCTGTACGTTGGTGATCAAGACCAAGCTTTTGAAGACCAGCGGGCTCAGGAGAGCTTTGGTCAAGGCAAGTATAACTTGGGATCATCCTTGTTACCTATTCACTATTAACTATACATATATATATCATATGCATGCTATCACCTTGTCGACCTTAGCAAAATCATAGATGATTGTTACCTGTATTCCTTGCTACCTACTTGATATGCATTTGGTGTAGATGTGCTAGTGCTTGATATAATCCATGATCTTGTAAGATGATTAATAGCTATGCAATGAACATAAAAGAATGACATATAACTGTATGAGATCTTGTCTGTACGTGATCACCCGGGATAACAGTGCAACCATGAGGGCTATTATGGCTCTGGCTTTAGCTCAGTATGAAGCACTTTTCTAGCTTGTTAGAGGTTACCCGAAAGGGCGGAGGGGCTGAACCGTTTTGGGTATAGTGTGGCCTCTGTCTGTATGAGTATAGGCTGCGAGTCATTGTGCCATCGGAAGGGGGGCTCTATATCTGCGCGCAAAGGAAACCTTGCGGCCCTAACTTGTTAGACGAACTTTTGAAAGGCTTCATAGTGATCCCTGCCGACCTCCCTAGGAAGGGGGTTAAGAGATTAGCTACCTCGGGCGAAAGGGTAAATCATGACTCATGGGTAAAGATGTACAACCTCTGCAGAGTGTAAAACTGGTATACTAGCCGAGCTCACGGTCAGGAGCGGCCTTGGGGACATCTACATTAAGACGATGAGCTTGTTATGTTGTTATGTTCATTTGATTATCGTTTATGCTATGAGTTAATTATGCTTACATTTGATCATGGGATTAATGGATTATTTAAGCTTCCTTGACAATTGCTATTTAATTATGAACATGCTATCCACTATTAAAAGCTAAATGCAGTCAAACCAGTGTCAGCTATTTGAGCCTCATGAACCCCTGGTTATACTTGTTGAGTACGATATGTGCTCACTCTTGCAATTTCCCAACACCTCAGGGTATGATAATGAAGATGACTGGAATGAGGATTATCGGTATGAGTACTAGGTTTGGAGTCAACCAGTCAACAGTGTCCCTGTGTGGAGCTTCCGTCGAGAGCGTTGTTTACATCTTGCTATCATTTATGTATAAGACTATGTGATTTCTTATGTTTCGCTGTGTAATAAACACTGCAATGGTACATTTGAGATTTGTCTACTTATTTGTGCGACTATTCCTGGGGCACATATGAGTCTTTTATGCATCCTATTTTGTTCTTAAAATATGGGTGTGACACGACCCCCACTAGCCCTAATACCTCTTAGATTTTTATTTCAATGTTTCCATATTATATGCATGAAAAAAGTGGTTGGTCAGAAAGTAAACATGCCAAAACTAAAATTTTAAATGTGCATGGAAACTTAACAAGAGATACATACCGATTTGACCGTCGCATGGGCTCATGATTTTGAGCCCTTCAGCAGGACATGTCCATCACATTCAGTTCCTTAATGCTTCATCTAGCTCCAGAGAACATGATTTAGATGATTGTACTTCTTTCTTCAACTAGATTTGTTCAGTTGTCTTTGGGCATGGTTGTGTCTTGGCGGTTGTCAACTTTCTTTTGGTTGTGCCTTTCGCTCACTTCTTGGTCGGATTATCTTGATCTGTTTGAGATTAGATAAATTTGAATCATGTGTTGCAAATGCAAAAGTCTCTTTGTTTCCTTCAAAGTGGTAGAGTTTGTTGGGATCCCATGTAGGTGCAAGCATTCATGGTGTTGAGGAATGACCTTCCTTGGAAGACAGGTGTCTCCGTGTGTATCTCCCATGTTGAGCACCACAGAATCCATTAGTATGTATGCCTCTTTGACTTTCACTAGAATATCTCTAGTGATTCCCTCGGGGTAGCAGACCTTTGTGTCGGCTTGCTGCAAGCAAAAATGTATGTAGGATAATGCACTAGTACACAGAACCACTATACAGTCGGTTCCCAACCCCTTTTCACAGGCAGATTGGAGAACCGCCTACGCTGGGTGCCTATGGAAATCAAGAGTTTCCATAGGCGGGTAACTTAGAACCGTCTGTAGAAATAGATTTCTACAGGCAGTTCATTTATGCCACCCGCCTGTAGAAATGAACTTTCTACAGGCGGTTCTCATTATTTAACCGCCTGTGTTAAAAATTTTAAATCTCCCGCCCATTTCCAAATTTTCCCACCAGACCCTTTTTTTCATTTTATATTTTAATATGTACATACAACATACATATATATATATACACACGTAATATTCAAACTACTGAAGCCTAGATCATGTCAACCATTGCAACATGCAATTCATTTATATATATACTGTTACTTTATACATAAGGTTACATTAATTACAAACATGATCACACATCAAGTTTTTTCTGTTACATGCATTAGAGGTTTCACCTCTGAAACCTCTGCTCTAATAATCGGATCGAGTTAGCTTCAGCCTACTAATCTCCCTTAGCGCTTCGTATTCAGGCTTTGCTAGGGCGCTGGTCCGATCGTGATATTTCCCTTCGCTGGGAATGACTTCTCGCAACATGAATTTGCAGAGGTCCTCAACTATGTTGTATAAAGTGGTTTCACTCATGCTCTTCGCCTTTTCAAAGTCTTTTTGCTGCACAGGAAGTTAGAAAACATCATATATTTAATGTTCATAATACATAATTAACAACCTTAATTACTTAGAGCATTAATTACCTTATAAGGGTTAGTCATATATCTTTCGCCCTCTCTCATGAACTCACATACGTAGAATCCACACTGGACCGATCCTAGTGGTTGCTTGTGACACTATATAAAGAAAAAGAGCATATTTGTGAGTTGCAACATGATGCGTATTCTATGTATATAGCTAGCGAGAATAATTTGGTAAACTTTCATACATACCGGCCACTTATAAAAGAACCTCAAAGGCTGCCCCTGTATTCCTGACTCGCACTTTCCCCCTTTAATCTTATAATACCTATAGGCCCTATGATATCAAAAACATTCTGCAAGTTATTGTCAAACTCTTATAAAATTTTGTATGCATATTTTACTTAGCTTACCGTTCTAAGAGAGAAATGAATGGTGCATAAGTTGTTGGTTCATAGTATGCGGAGTCTAGGACTTGCACACGTCCATGCTTGGGATTAATCATTAAGCAGATCCAGTGGTCCCTGAGAGAATGAACTTTGTGATCAAAGTGCGCATTTTAACTATTAATACGATGTATGCAAACTGACACTTACCTAAAGTGATATGGTGCGAATATTAATTCCCTGTCTTGAAACTCTAGCATTGTCATGGCTAGGTAGAGGTCGTAACTAGCTATTTGTTTCTTTTCCCTTTTCTTTATTTCGTCCTCCTGCTCTTTTGGATCCAAACCTTTTAAGGAGTCATGATCTTTTCTGATCCTGAAAGTGTGCTCGTCCTCACATATCCTCATTGGGCTCATATACGCGACCCTTTATTCGCATTAGTGCTTGGATCCGGACCGTACCACATCTGTTGCTGTTCATATTGCATTCTGCAACGTGCACGTGTATGTTAGTATTAAAATTTAATGTACCTCACAAATAATAACTCACAAATTTAAAGCATTGTATGAGTGACACTTACAATGCAAACACAATTATGAGCTGCACGTCGAGTCTTTGTACGTTCATCATTAACCATATGTCCTTGAAGGTCACAATTGCTCTTGTATGATCACTATTAAATGCCTCTGCTGGTATATCTACACTGATCGTGTCAATGCCAATAGAAGATGCTCTCATATACCAGTCATGGAACCTTTTTACACCAGCTGGGACCTTTTTAAGTTTATCCCAAGTGAGTAGAGGCCTACCCAACTCATATTTCTTAGGGACATATTTATAATCATCTTTAGTGGGTGGCCTAATATTTACAAAAGCTGGTTCAGACTTCTTCGCTGCCTTCTCATGCTCAGCCAAGTCAACTAATTTTGTCGTGCAGCTCATTGCAATTCCTGACAAAAATAGGACAGTACCAGCAGACTTCCTCTTCTTTGGCTCAAACGGAGAAATCAATTTAGGCACCAAAAATTTTAACTTTTTTGGTGGCGGTGGTGTCGTCTCGTCATCTTTGGTTGGTTGTGGTGGTGTCTCGGCATTTTTGGGTGGTGGTGGTGTGGAAGATTCTGGTGGTGCTGGCGAAGGTTGTGGTTTAGGTGATGGTGGTGGGGATGGTGGGTGAGGCATTATACGTGAGAATGGTGGAGCGAAGATCGGAGAGGGTGGTGGACTCGGAAGAGTTATGGTACCACCGACATCTGGAAGGGACGACTCCTCAGTCAGTGGTACTTCTTGGGATGAAGGTTGTGGTAGCTCAGACAACAGGATGTCTCGTCGAGGCCAAAGAATGAAATTCTTGATAGCTTGTCCCAGCTTCTCAATACCCTCAGGACCAGGAATGTCTAGCATGTCATCCTCATATCCTTGGACAACTGTCAGCACTTCCACCCTACAGTAGTCCTTTGGAATTTCGCTACCATGAAACTGGTGCCCCAGGATTGCAAGTCCTGTGGCTACTTCTCTCGTACGATTATTGTTAAGACCATACCTTATGACTAGGGAGCAACGAACAGGACTTTCAATCTCGTCCACTAGATAGCGGTCCTTGTTTCCAGTAGACGCGACACTACTTGGGACAACTGGAGCCTGTTGTGATGTTGTCGGGGCGACCACTAGCTGCATCTGGCGAGGCTGGCCACTTAATTGGCTAGACATTGCAGACGCCAGTCGCTGCATCAACTCAGGAGGAGGATCAGAGAGCATTTTATTCATCACCTGTTCGACTTCTTTCTTAGCCTCCTCCTTAAAAAATTAGACAATTCTTCCTTGTAGCGATCGTGTTTTCTATAGATTCCTTCCCACTCTGGTCTGAATCCTTCTTTCCATCCTTCCTTGGATGAGATACCTCGTACACGACCAGGATGCTCTGGGTTACCCAGAGCAACAGTAAGAACATCCTTCTCCCTTTGTGGCTTAAATTCGCCTGCTTTCTGCTTAGCTGCCACCTTGAAAATATTCTTCACATCCTCTTCGACCATTGGGTCAGCAAATGACAAGCCAGAATTGGCTTTCTTTGCCGGTACCCGAGCACGAACCCACCGCGAGCCCCTGCGACCAAGTTGGTCAGGGAGCGCCGGCAAACCCTGAGCCCTCTGCGCTTCATCCTCTTGCTCCCATTAGGCAAGCTTGCACTGGTAACCACCTGTGCCTAGGTGGTGGTGGTACTTGTTCCTTTTTGCGAGTTCAGATTTGGATTCGCTCAAAGCTTTGAAGTCATCAGAACTCCTCTACTCTAGAAACACTGCCCACTGACCAGCAGTGATTTTATACCTCTTTGTCGGGTCCAACCCTTTCTTTGCCCACTTTGAATTCAACTCAGACTTGTAATTCCTAAACATGATCGCCCATTGCTTCAATGTGTGCTCTTTTACGAGGTCTTCTGAACCCTGAGGTAAAACAAACCTCGTAAGCAGCCTGTTCCACATTCTTGTGATCTCATTGTTGTCCACATTTTTCCACTCCCTGACTGTGATGTCAAGATGGTCCCTAACTAAGAAACCGAGTGTGTTATGCCACTTAGGTAAGGTCTCCGCTGTCGCACTGACATCTGTAACTCTATAGGTTACTTTTGGGAACTGATTCAATCCTCTTTCACCTCATTTCCTTTTGTTCCCGGTCTCAGTGGTCGTCTCCGTCGTCGGCTCAGGTGCACTTTCATGTGCAACTTCTTCTTGGGATAGGATTTCCTCCATTTCTTTCAATTGAGATAGCACCTCCTATTCATATAAAGACATGTATTATTCTTCACATATACCGAGGCGCATAAAAGTATAGAAACATATAATTATGAATGAGTAATCCACCTCTTCTATCTCTCGGTTGTAATCGGGGTCTTCCTCTCTATGCGAGGATCAGGAATGTCGCTTACCGAGGTCTCGTACGAAGGAGTTGACTCACGTGACCCTTCTGCCTGCTCCGTGTTGTGGGACCCTTGTTCCTTCTCTGCGTGCTCGGGCCTTTTTTCTTGCTCCGTGCGGTCGGACCCCTTTTCTTGCACGGTGGGGCTAGACCCTGGTGCCTTCTCGGTGCAGTCTGACCCTTTTTCTTGCACCGTGGGGCCAGACCCTGGTGCCTTCTCGGTGTGGTCTGACCCTTTTTCTTGCACGGTGGGGCCAGACCCTGGTGCTTGCTCCATAGGGCCGGACCCTTGTGCCTGCTCCGTGTTTTCACTTGGAGAAGTCGTCATTGCAAGATATGTTATCAGAAATGTTATATAGTATAGTATGAACACTGAAGATAATACTCTAAGTCAACCGTTGACTAATAAAAAGTTGACTTATAAATAATTAATTGTAAATATGAACTTTGTTCTAAACATTACTTTAAAATACTATAACTACACATGTGCTTAACCAAAAATTGTGTTGTTTAGCTTTTGGGAAAGCTTATGAAAAGTACTACAACTCATATATTTACCTTAAGGCAAGATTCACATCTTAACTGAGTCAAACAATATAAACATGCAAATCTACTAAGAATAAGAGCAAAGCAACATAGGGCATTTGTTATTTTTATATCTCTTAATCTATTATTCCTAAATTCATGAAACAATTACCAGACCTCCAATATCACATGAAAAGCATATCACAATAATTTCATATTTATTTGAGCAATACTACTACAGTTATGAAAAAGATAAATACAACAAGCAATTAAAACCTAACTGCCTAAATCTATTTTTACAGCTAACATTTCATACTAAAACATGTCATATTATAGATCTACTGGATAGACAATTTTACAAGGATTCCAAAAAGTCTATATTTGCTATTTTATGATTTTTTTATGAATTATTATGCATTTCCAAATTTCAGCCATATGAAAGAAAAACAGATTTGCACAGAGGCCCCTGAACTTGACTCGAACTAAATTACAGCGGATAGGTCCCTGCGGTCACTATTCATATGAGTCTAGGATTCGCAGAAAAACCCTTCCCTTTCTTCTAATTTGAAGCCGAAGCCCCTGGTCACCATTGTAATAGAGAGCGAAGTCCCTGGATCGCCGTTTCCGGCCACGACGGCCATGGCTGAGCGGCGGGGGAGACTTAGCAGGCCCGTGCGCACCCGTGAACGGTCTCAGCTAAGCTAGAGGTGGCCGGTGGCTCCCTGGCCACGCAAATACGTCGGCGGCGGCGTCGGTTACCAGAGGCGGAGCGCGGACATCGGAGAAGAGAGGGGGGCGGGCATACCTGCTGGGCTTGGGGTCGGGCGCGGAGCAACGGTGGCGGAGACCGGAGGCGGAGCGGCGGCGGCGGTGGCGAAAATGGGCAGCCTGACGGCGTCGATTTGAAACTTCGTGGCGCCTTGGACTTGGAAAATTTCATAGGCTGGATGCGGCCCATTATATGCGCGGCATTTCTACAGGCGGTTGGTATTGACCACCGCCTGTAGAAACGATTTTTACAGGCGGTGGTCAATACCAACCGCCTGTAGAAACTCTTTTGTACAGGCGGTTGGCATTGACCACCGCCTATAGAAATGCTTTTGGTCAATGCCAACCGCCTGTACAAAATAATTTCTGTTATATTTTTTTTATTTTTAGTGTTATATATTATTTGTATATTATATTGTTTGTACATTATTTGTAATATAATGTAAAATAATTTGTATATTATATTGTTTCTACATTATTTTTAATGTAAAATATATTTGTATCATATATTTAATGTATATTATAATATGATTATATTGTTTCTACATTATTCGTAACATAATTTTTCTATATTCTTTATTTGTAAAATAATTTTGTTGTTTATATATATTATTTATGTATTGATATTATAATATGATTATATTGTTTCTAAATTTCTTTTTTAATTTTAGTGTTATATATTGTTTGTATATTGATATTATAATATGATTGTATTGTTTCTAAATTTCTTTTTAATTTTTTGTGTTGTATATTATTTGTAACATAATGTAAAATAATTTGTATATTATATTGTTTCTACATTATTTTTAATGTAAAATATATTTGTATCATATATTTAATGTATATTATAATATGATTATATTGTTTCTACATTATTTGTAACATAATTTTTCTATATTTGTAACATTATTTGACAAAGCGTTACGAAAGTGTAGTTCTAAATCGAAAAGTCTCACCCTAGTTTCATAAATTTGAGTGAGATTACACGATGACTAAAGTTTAGAATGACAAATACAATCTAGGCAGTTACTATTCTTCCTTGTCCATCAGCGCGCACCCAAGGCAAAGAACTTTGTGAGATGTTTCGCTCAACATTTCTTATCTTAGCAGGATAGTCATCCACAAAGAGGGACATGTCGCTGAACTGGTTAAAATCCTCCAGATCCGCTACACCATCAACTCCTATTGCTTGTTGCTTTCCTGGAAAAACTACATGCTTGAGCTTGTCAGTAGTTTTCTTCTCATTCTTAGAAAGGATCTGTTCAGCATAGAACACCTGTGCAGCACGGTTACCAAGGATCCACGGGTCATCTTTGTATCCCACTTTACTTAGATCAAGAACTCTGACCCCATAATTATCCACTGTGACATGTTTATCTTCTACCCATTGACATCGAAACACGGGGATCTGAAATGTACCATAGTCTAGTTCCCATATGTCCTCGATAAAGCCAAAGTATGTAATAATATCACCAGTTTCGTCATCTATGGCCTCGCATCGAACACCACTATTTTGTGTCATGCTCTTTTTATCCTTGGATTTGGTATGAAATGTGAATCCACTTATGTCATAGGTTTGCCATGTTGTCACATGGCGTGATGGTCCAGATGCCAAAGCCTTGATGGTTTGTTCCTCAATTGTTTCCCCAGATGGAATATCCTGCTCCCTTAGCCATGTGTACAATTGTTTCTTGTGTTCCTTCATTATCCAATCATTCGTTTGCCCAGGATTATGTTCTCGAAGCTCATTCAAGTGTTGACTGAGCAAATGCTCCATTATCGAGAGCTGATGTAAGATGCTGTGATGTGCCTCAAGGACTGTATTGTAATCTGGCGGGATGGATGATTTCCGTCCAATCCTCCCACTTCCATGCGGCCTACCCTCATGCCTTGATGGAGGCAAACCTATTGCGACCTGGTCTTTTAGGACACTATTGCAGAATGGTTCTCCGGACTCAATTGCCTCTTCAGTACAGTACCCCTCTATCATGGATGCCTCAGGATGAGCACGAGTTGATACATAGCCATTTAGTATTGCCATAAAACGCTCGTACGTCCACATTTCATGCAGCTACATGGGACCCAATGCTTGTATTTGAGGAACTAAGTGCACCACAAGGTGCACCATGATATCAAAGAATGATGGGGGAAAACACATCTCAAACTGTGACACTGTCTCCACTGCGAATTCCTGAAGGGATTCTAACTCATCACGGTCAATTACCTTTTGTGTGACCTTATTGAAAAAATAGCACAATCGTGTGACTGCCATCTTCAAGAACACTGGATTGATAGCCCTTATTGCAATAGGGAGGAAAGTAGTCAGCATTACATGACAATCATGTGAGTTGTAGTTGGTGAGTGTAAGGTCTTTCATTGACCCAATACTTCGTATACTAGAGAAGAATCCAGAGGGGACTTTCAAATTCTTCAACCACTCACACATCACATGTTTCTCATCTATGCTGAGGTTGTAGCTTGCTGCTGGGAAATGGTACTTTCCATTTTCTTGAAGAACAAGATGAAGCTTTTTTTTATACCTAACTGTACCATGTCGAAGCGTGAATTGAGTCCTTCCTTTGTCTTCGTCTTGATATCTAGCAATGTGCCAATTAGGCTTTCAAACACGTTCTTCTGGACGTGCATACCATCGATCGCGTGTCGTATGTCCAATTCTTTCCAGTGTGGCAAATACTCGAAGAAAATGGACTTCTTCTTGAATGTTGCCCCTAGAGTTGGTTTGACATCCTTTCTTGGTTTTCCATCCTTTGTCTTCTTTCTGAACACAAAGTTGATGTTGCTCACTATTTTGAAAACTCTCTGGCCTTTGCTATTACCTGATGGTGCATCTGGGTTCCTTTCATCATTATTGTCGAAGTACGTATCCATCTTTTTTAGGCGGTACCTGTGCCCTTTTGATAAGAAGCGTCTATGCCTCATGTACACTATTTTCTTAGATGCATTAAGGGACACATAATGGGTTCCATCTATGCACACCACACAACCAACCTTTCCCTTGAATTGCCCTGACAATGTGAAGAGAGCAGGGTAATCATTGATCGTAACAAAAATAATTGCTCTTAGTGTGAATGAATCTTTGCGATACTCGTCCATCATTTCAACACCTTGTATCCATAACATTTTCATCTCCTCCATTAAGGGCTCCAAGAAAACATCCATGTCAACTCCAGGTTGGACTGGTCCAGAGATAAGTATGGTTAGCAAATGGTATTTTCGCTTCTGCATCAACCATGGAGGAAGGTTGTAGATGGTGAGAATCACCGGCCATGTGCTGTGCTTGCTGCTCCTCTCAGCAAATGGATTCATTCCGTCGGTACTCAGTGCAAACCTAACATTTCTTGGTTCGCTGGCAAAGTCTTGATGGTTCTCATTAAAATCTTGCCACTGCTTTCCATCGGCTGGATGGCGAAGCTTGCCATCATTTTTGTGCTCATCCGAAGCATGCCAACTCATAAGTTTTTCATCGTCAGGGTTAGCAAACAAACTCCTCAGTCGATCTACCACTAGAAGGTACCACATCACTAAAGTAGGAATCTTTTTCTGCGCATAATAATCAACCTCTTCTTTATCTTTGCTGGTGGGTTTTGAACTCTGCTGGGTCTTCTTTTGGGTCTTCTTTCGCTTCTTCCCTGTTGTACACATGGAGGCAGCACAATCCTCATGTCGATAGTCTTTATTTGTCTTATACCGACTTGCACCACACTTTGGACACTTATCCAAGTCCTTGTATTCATCACCGCGATATAGGATACAATGATTCCTGCACGCATGGATCTTCTCGACACCCATAGTGAGCGGACTGATCAGCTTCTTTGCATGGTACGTGTTAGCAGGCAATTTGTTCTCCTTGGGAAGCATGTCTCCGATAATACTTAAGAACGTATCGAATCCAACATCAGACAGACCATACCTGGCTTTTGTGTAGCACCCGGTTTTAAGAACAAAACCAGATACACACCATATGTGAGCCCAGGAAGTCAAATCTCACATATAGCCACAAATAAGGGTAATATCAATAGTCAATGCTTATATTTAACGAACTTAGTATGAAAGATATAACCTTAGATAGCAAACTGCGGAAAGACACTCCGTTCTTCAGACGAAAGCTCCAAATCCACAGGGACAACTGACTGGTTGAGCACAAGCCTAAACTCTTCTCCAAACTTGCAAGCTGGTACCCATCCGGGATTTTTATCCAAATAAAATGTAGAGGCAAGCGTAAGTACATCTCGTACTCAGCAAGAATAACATAGGGTTCATGAGGCTCGAAGGCTAGACACTGGTTTAACTGCATGTAGCTTTTAGTTGTCACAATTTTAGCATATGAGTAGCATCAAGTTGTCGAGTCCCAAAGCAAACTCATGATCAAGTAAAGTAAATAAAGAATAGCATAAACAACATATTAACAATAACACCATTAACGATTTGCCATTAGTGATCATTTATTCTGTATTGGTCCAAGGCCGCTCGTGACCGTGAGCACGGCTGATATATCAGTTTTACACTCTGCAGAGGTTGTACACTTTCACTGTGAGTCATGATTTACCCTTTCGCCTGAGGCCCGTCGACCTCTTAGCCCACTACCAAGGAAGACCGGCAGGGTTCACTATGAAGCCTTTCAAAGGTTCGTCTAACAAGTTAGGGCCGCTTGGTTTCGTTAGTCAGTCCGTGTGACTCACCCGCAGGAATCCACGGTCTGCTATCCCCCATTTGCGCCGCAAGGGTAACCACTAACAAGCTAGAAAAGGTCCTCATACTGAGCTAAAGCCAGAGCCATGTAGCCCTCACAGTTGTACTGTATGTCCCGGATGGTCAGATACAGATAAGTCCTTATGGAGAGAAACTAGAGCACCATAAGATAGCCCAATGCTCTAGCCCTCTTTTACCAAAGTTGCTAAAAAGTCATCTTTTAATGTTCATTGCATATTCCTTTAATTAAATTACAAGATCATGGTTTAGTGGAGTACTAGCATAAGCTACCCAATGCAAAACCGTAGGTGACAAGGTATAAGATCAATACTATGAAATCCTTATCAAGGAGACACATGCAATATGAATTGTGTGATTAAAGTTATTAGGAGACAAGGATGATCCCATGTTATACTTGCCTTGAAACTCAGATCTTCTTTTAGTTCCAAAACTTCCACAAACTGCTTCTTGATCACCACGTAAAAGCTCACCGACTAAACTCAGTCATCACATCAACAGCAATCATCCAGAGACAATCATACAAAGCAAAACAAACCTATAATTAGAACAATACACCAACAGCAGAAAATAAAGATGAAAAGTTTATAAAACAAATCTACATCGCTCTACGATCACACAGACGTAAAGATCACGAAAATCGGAGCTATAACGAAGAAGTTATGATTTAAATAAGATTTCCTTTAATAAAGTAATAGATTAAATCTAAACTCAGATTTTATAAGTTGAAAACTTGTAATTCAGTAACATTAATCTATAGGTTACGCGAAAACGAATCTAACGAAATTTGAACGGATCAAAACGGAGTTGAAACGAAGAATATATGAATTTTCTAAGATTTTCTTTAGAAAAACAATTAATTAAATAAGTTCACGAAAATAAAAAGTTTCAAACTTGTAAAACAGTGAGACTAACATGTAGATCTTTTGAATATAAAACCAACGCAATTTGAACGAGTCAAAACGGAGTTCATATGAATATTTTATGAGCAATATAAAACCAGTGGCAAACTTGTAATTTTGTGAAAACGTATTTTGAATCTGAATAAAAGAAAATACGCCTTTGAAATAAGAAAACGTATTTCTGAAAGTGCGCTTTGGACTGCGGGTTTGAACTTTAAAAAGCAGGGGGTTTCTTTTGCAAAAGGCGCGGCCGAAAGGGTATCTTTGGATTTGGGCCGTCGGATCGCGGTTGAATGGCCGAGATTAGATCGGGGGGAGGGAGAGGGGAGCGGCCGCCGGAGTTGGAACGGCCCGCGGCGGCGCCATTGCCGGTGATGGCCGGCGTCCACAGTTTGAGCGATTTAGAGCACTAGAGAAAGAACCGATAGCACCGGGACGCAGCGAAGCTCGAGGCGAACTCACCTAGGGCGAAACCGATGTTCGGGAGAGATTGGGGCGCACTCGCGACGAAGGATGGCGGACGACCGAGCTCTGCAAGGTTCGGCGAGGTCAAGCAAAGCGTAGAAAGCACGAAAAAGAGAAAGAAAAGGCTCGGAGACTTCGCAAAGATGTCGAGAAGCTTGGCAAGGATCTCACGGGGGGCGAAAACGCGATGTAACGAGACTTCAACCTCGCAGCAAATCTCGTTCTTCTCGGCGGCGGCTACAGCTCGGCTAGGGCTCAGGTCTGTGCCAAACTGGGGTTGGGGGGGTTCAGCGAGGCCGAGGACGCTATTTAAGAGGGACACGACTTGCGGGGCAAGCTAGCACGACAAATCCGCGCGGCCGGATCGATCTCCTGGTGGAGTCCGGTGCGGGCACGAGGTGGAAGACACGGCTGACCAGTGGGTCCCACCCGGCAGTGACTCAGGGGCGCGGGACCCGCTCGGCAGTGGAAGAAGAGAGGGGGAGGGATGCTGGGCGCGGGGGGGCAAACTGGGCCGTGGCCTTCCATGCGCGCTGGGCCGAGAAGAAGAAGGAGGTGGAAAGCTCTGGGCCTTCGGGCTGATTTCCAGGGAGAGAGAGGAGAGAAAAAAATAAATACTTTTCCAATTTTATTTTCAATCCTTTACTTAATTAGATTTCAAGAAAATTTGAAAACCTTTTGAAATTCAAAACAACCACTCACACAAAATAAAGTGCAGCAGCATGGATGCTCAGACAAGTTGCTAACTCCTATAGTAAATTTTAATTTAAAGAAAAACATTATTTTTCCTATATTTTATGAGCACAAAAATACACAATTAAAACAATTCCTCCTATTTTGGAAAATTGCAAATTTTAGGGTGTTACAATTCTACCCCCCTTAAAATGAATCTCGTCCTCGAGATTCGGTTGGTGCTTACTCCAACAACTGCGGGTATGTTTTTCTCAGATCCTCTTATCTTTTACAAACAGCCTCCTCTTCGGTGCACTGCCTCCACTGGTCTTTGTACATCCTGACAATCCAACTTCCGGTAACCCTTTTCTGTTGTTTCCAAAATTTCTTACCAGGTACTCTTGTATGTGAAATCCGATTTAACAATCAATTCCTCTAACGATATCTGCTCTTATGACACACACAAGTACTTCTTAAGTTGGGGCACATGGAAGACATCATTCACTCCTTCTGAACTTTCAGGTAGCTCTATTTGGTAAGCCACTTTGTTCCATATCTCCTACATCTTGAAAGGCCCGACATATCTTGGTGCTAACTTTTCCTTTCTTATTAAACCTCCACATACTTCTCTTAGAACTTCTAGCCCAAACACTTGTGTTCTCCCGTTTGATTCCAAATCAACAGGGTTCTACTCTTACATCCATATACACTTTCAAAGGCTCCCACTGTAGGCTCTTCTACTAACTGTTGTTCTAAGAAAACTTCGCATACGATGACTTCTTTGTACCATACTGCAATACACAAGCTCATAACATATCTCCTAAGTAATCTTTTCAATTCCTGTGGTTCCCAATGAGTAATTTGTAGAGCTCATTTGGCAGTGCTAGTGACATCACTCCAGTTCAACACATCAACTCCTCAAACCTTGGTGTTATTTGAACTCCTCTAGCACACTCTTTATGCTCTGACGCAAAGGCTTTTTCTCCTACAAGTGATAGCATTTCTCCTAGTCATAACTCTTGATTCACTCGAATCCATCGACAATGTGACTAGCTCAAATCCAACTTCCTAAAGATGCCCTTTAGATTCTTTCATTCCACGTAGATATCACTCTTACATCCAAGAAGATAGTCTCTCCATGATGCACTATGGACACCTCCCCATCATGTGTTGGGCGGTCCAACTTATTTAGTCAACTTATGCACAGGCCACTACTTTTCTTGTATAAAGCACATTTAAAGTCTTGCTGGGATAACAGAACTCTATTTGTTCATCTTTATAACACCTTCCGTGAACCACTGATAGAATCTTATCATTCCAAGTCAATTTATTATTTACTCTTATGTCAAGATCACATTGGCCCCAGCAAACCGATGATAGCTTCTTGCCATATCTATAAAACTCCAAGTCTCATTTATCTTCCTTTGGTGGTTTCCAACTCTTGCATCTTTAACTTTCTTAAGTCCATAATTAAAGATGACACCTCCTAGATGAGAACTTCCATCAACTAGAACATACTGGTCATGCTCCCTTTAGTAATAAAGCCTTTTAAATCTTAGTAGAATCAATAGTAGATGTAGCATATTCACTTCCTAAGTTGTCATGTGACCAATTTCACTAACTTGAGCCGGAATAGATGATTATAACCATGGGATATCTCCAGAGACACTTCTTACTTCATGGTGAATTGAAAGGGCATTAATCTATCATATCAAGGTACTACCCCCCTTAAGATGAGATAGGTCGGGGGACAGTATGGACTAGCTCTCATATTCCATGTATAACTTTGTAGCCTTTGGTGTCACCTGATTCTCTTAAGCACCACTTCCAAGCTATGAGTACCAGCAAAGACCTATATCTCTATTCATATTAGCACACTTCCGTGGAACTACTTCTTACATCAAAAACCAAATTCACCAAACACTTGAGGTCCCTATCAATGATCCAACATTAACCAATTCTTCTCCCTGTAACTCCTTTGTTAAGACTACCCCCCTTAGAAAAAGTAAACTAGGGGCTTAAATGGGTAGTCTAGTCTACCTCTCAAGTGTGTTTCTTATAATAAGATCTTCTAATACCGAAGAGAAACTCATGTGCACTAATGTGTACCAGAAATCTGAATTTCCTCACAACACAACAAACACCAGCGTAGTAAAGTAGACATAACTCCTTTTCTGTTAATCCAATAAGGTCTTAGCTTGTACCGTTAGAAACCTTATCAAAATCCCTACAACTTTCATATAGAAGGCTTCCTTAGTTTCTGTCCTTAAACCTAGGTAAAACAGCCCAACATGATATCCATCCCGATAATTGTTTCAGCATCCATACAACCATTTGCAGAAGTCATATCTCGAGCTACTTAGATCATATGGGGACGAGTCTTACATGGTTGAAAAGCTTATGAAGTCCTCCACAACTTCTGTATATCCCACTTTTCCAGATTCGGATGCTAAGTTGGCTGAAAAGTAGGAGCTAACCAGAACTGTCCAGATTTTGAACTGCGCAGCAACAGCAACTTGTAGATGTCATAACTCAGGTTCTATTAATCCGATAAAGTTGCAGTTTGCATCGTTGGAAAGCTTATCAAAAGACCTAAAACTTTCTTACAGAACCTTTTCCCAAATTCCGGAGTTACATTTGTCCAAAACAGTAGGCAACTAAACTGGTCCAGATCTTTGACAGCTCAAAGGTGCCAACTTGTGATTTTCGTAATTCCCAAACCACAACAGCTATGGGGGTGATTCTTGTGGTCAGAGAAGGATCTTGAAGTCTACTATCACCCAGAATTTTCACACGATTTTATGGTCCTCCAAGATTAGGGATTTGAACTGAAGAAGATAAGTTGCTCCCAAAAGATAGGACAGAGAAACAAGAGAAACTAAAACCCAACTATTTATTTCATTAACCCTTATACCTTAGGCCTGTAAACTAGATGAAATTGTGGAGAAACCCACAAGATCATTGCACTCATTACAAAAATCCAACTCAATCATAAGCACTAAGACAAAACAACCAAACATTAAAGATTCACAAAGCACACATATAGACTAGACTCAACTTTTTCTTACTAACGTTTATTACAAAGGGGACTTCCTACTTCTTAAACACGGTGTGACTGCAGCGGCATCCAGGGTAGCATCTCTTGCGTAGAGTTAAGCGAGGTATGTCCTCCACCTCATTGATCTTAGGTAATCCACCACGACTTCTCCACTCATCAATCTCATCAAGGGCTTTCTCATAGTGTTGCCTTACTTCTGCCAATTCCAGTTGACTATCTTCTAGCTTTTGATGCATGACTTGGATAGTCAAAGCCATCTCCTTTAGTTGTTCATTCTGCTCCAGGTAGGGGTCAGCCATCACACATTTCAAATTTCCTGGTGGACGATGAGGTAGATACTTTTGTTTGTCATTCTTCCTCTCTTTGTAGTGCTTTCCATGATATGCCAGAAGAGCTTGATGGGCAGTGTTGATGGTCCTTAAGTATCAAATTTAATTATCAAATAAACAAAGAAAAGGATCCAAATGAAATCAACATCTAGACTTAGGGTTTTATCTGACAGAATTCCACGAGTTTTGGTGTTTGTCTATTTCTGCAGGGGGTTATCAGGAAATAAGGAAGAAAGGCCCACATGTCGGGATTACATAGAGATATCAACCCACCGCGCAATTTTCTACCATCTAGAAGACTCCAGAAGCCACGGGAAGGAAGCGGAGCCCGAAAGGGGCCAGGCCCAGGGCGCCTGCCCTGAGGACCTGGGCGCCCGCCCCCCTCTGGACTCCGTTCCGGACTCTCTTTGCACACGACGTTCCACCGACATATTGGATCCAGAATAACATAGTACCACCTCGCCTATCGACCCAAAAACGCATAGAAGGGGAGGACTATATAAGGAGACCCCCTCTGGCCCCTGGAGGAGACAAGAAATTATCATAGAGATTGAGGGGTGCCCTCGAAGGAAAACCTCTTCTCTAAATAATATTTCTTTTTAGGCTTAGCAACCAATGTAAAGTAGAAATAGATCTTCTAGTTTCTACTAGATTGAGAGAGATAAAGTGGAGGTGTGGATCGGAGGAAGGCCGACCTGTCGGTGTCTACTCCGAGTTGTACCTACGGGATCAAGTCTCCTAACCCGAGGCTTGCTTCTAAGATTCTTCAGTAATTCGACTTCTAATACTAGTAAGTTCTTGTTTTATTGTTCTTTGGTTTATGAGTTTACTTTAATCCTCTTCTGGTTGAGTATTAGAGTAATCACTTGTTAGCGTAAACGTGGTGTTTAGGCTAGGGTACTCATAGATATCCCCTGACTAGCTGGACCGTGGTAGTAGCGAGGAACGTGACATTTCCGAGTTACCTTTGCAGATCACATCTCGTTAGCAGGACGGGTACGTTTATAGGTGCGGGTCGAACATCCTTTGTGTTGTCTAGATTCCATGAGCCTCCCCAATAGAACAATAGATCATCCTTACCAAGGTTAGAACGAGACTACGGTTGCAGTCTTCTCTATACATCACTCACATCGAGAGACATTCTTTGTAGCCTAAAGAGGTAGTAGCAATAGATTTGGTTAGTCAGATGCACCCTTTCTCCCAGTGGTAAAAATATAAATACGATAACTCTGGATAACCTCCCAGGTGAAATGCTCACCGATATCCGTGCGCTTGCGGATCATTTTCTAATTGCGTTACCAAATATCAACAAGCATTTCTGGCGCCGTTGCCGGGGACAAAGACGGTTTGCTGAGATAACTTTGAGTCTTGCTATTATCTTGTATTATACTTTTATACTTTTATTCTTTTATCTTTTTATCTTTATGGATAACTCAAATTCCATACCTATTATTAAATTCTTTGCACCTTCGGAGACCAGCCATAGACCATGGGAGTCAACACGTCCTGCCCCTAATTATGATCTGTGTCCGGAGTTGATTGCAATAGGTCAAAACCAACCCTTTTCTATAGCTGAGGTCCTATCTTTTAATCAAGAAGATAATGCACTTTTAGCTACACCTAGGGAATCTATTAATCTTTCTATAAATTCTGGTTTAGACCTAGCCCTACAAGACCATGTTTTTCCTAGATATTTTCATATTGGTCTTAATTATATAACCTTTGGTAGAATCATTCTTTCTTTATCTATTAGTAAAGGAAGGTATGTCTTCATTCGTGGACATCCTTCTTGTACTAGTCTTTATAAAAATATCCTAGAGATAGAGAAGGAATTATCTCCCAGACGAGGAAAGGAAGTTTCAATAGCCTATTTCCAAACATCTCAATCCCATAATTCGGCTATCCAACCCATCCTTGAGCTTAATAAATTCTACTATGCTCTTTCTCTTGAACCTCCCGATAATCCTATGAATCTCTCTAGACATCCCATGCATAAGAAGGAGGATCGAGAAGAGCAACATCAATGGCTAGAGGGCATTAAAAATCCATGTGCTATCACCATTGAATGGATAGATAAAACAAACTTGAGAGACAATCCTAGAGGAATTTTAAGCATTCATGAAGAATCATCCTTGGAGTTTGAGAATGAGAGAAACAACAGTGAGCATGGAAGTTATTTCATAAATACCTCACCCAGTCCTTGCTCATATAAAACATCTCTCCAATCAATTTGTCTCTCCATCCTTACCACATTTGAGATCTCCAACCCTCTCTTCCTTTCTATTTATAAAAACTTTAAAAGAGCGGTTGTCGATGCATATGTCTATAATAAATATTGCAGATCTCGTTGAGTTGATTGATGGTTTCCCAAGGACAAGCTTAGTTCCTAAAAATAGCACTTCTAATTATTTGCTTAATTATTTGCTTAGTGTCCTAAACCATTGCTTAATTCGCACTGATCAGATCGTAACATGAACTTCTAATTATTTGCAACATTGCCTTGTGTATTGAGCATATAAAGATAATTGTAGAAATATTCCTTCGGGTATTCTTGTCACTAACCTTTCTAGGATTGGAGCAAGAAGATCGGATGAATGACAAGCGCAAGGTATGCCCAACCAATCATCATGCAACATTAAATTAAATTCATCCAATCTTGAATTTTGCAAAATTCAAGCTTGGGGGAGTACTTTACATAAAACATCCTTTGCCATGTTGCTATGTTGGTTGTCCTTACCTTTGAGACATGCTCAATTTGTTAAATACTAATCACACTACTTCATCTCCACTTGAGTAGATCTCTATAAAAGCCATCATGCTACCTTTGTTTATCCTAGTAAGTCTTAGTTTGGAAGTACTCGACACACTTCCAATGGCATTTAAATTAAGCGTGGTGCTTAGGTTAAATAGCCTTCCTTAATCTGATTAGACATGGAGTCTAGTTTGGTTACTGAACTAAAAACTGCTTGAGTAGATATTGGTATATTTTGTTGGACTAACCCCTGTAGGAAAACTTTCAATATCAACCTGGGAAGTCCTGAGATGCAAACTCATTGGAGATGAAGAAAGTGACACATGAAGTTTCACAATTTGCACAAGAAAGACGTAGCTCATAAGAGATGATTCATGGAGGGTGCCACAAACACGATGCACAACCGCTAAGAAAGGAAAGCTTTCACAAGGTGATACTGTACCATCACTCTTCAAGTAAGGTAACATCTTAAGGTACTTGACTAACACTTTTATAAGCTCCTCCTTGGTTCTGGCGTTCACATAAATAAAGAGACAAACATGTATGATTTATAACTCCAAATTAACCAACTCAATTAATTCAACATGTTTAGTCCTTTAATCTTTGTTTTTAGTACTACCTTCGTGACCCCACACTCCTAATCATATAAGCTAAAGTATTGCACATGCAATCTTTGGAAGATATAAACAAAACATAAATATAGATAGATTATCTTTCCATTAGGTTGAGCCATCTGATCTGACAAATGCTACACTCATGATCCATCAACTTTGTCTTACTCACTATGCTTAAGGTTAGAGAAGAACAAATACACTTTTGGTTCTGTTGGTGTTTTCCACCAACAGGGCCCATGCACTTGATCTTTGCCTTGTCTCTATGAATAGGTACACTTCAAACAAAACATGGAGGAGTTTTACAACTCCCAGATTCCACCAAGTGAAGAACCGGGATCTACGAGCACAAACACAATGGAGATCAGACACTTAGTTTCCCAAAGGAAATATTGAAGAACCTCTGTGTCCAAGTTGGTACCTTGTACGCTCCAGCAAACTTCGTGGTGATAGAGACTGGTAGTGAGGAGGGGACACCCATCATCTTAGGGAGGCCATTCCTAAACACCAGAGCTGTCATCTACGCTAATGCTGCCAAGATCAGTCTCTACATCAAGGGGAAGAAGGAGACTTTCCTTCAAGAACAAGACTACACAAACTTCAGAGCAATCCCGACATGAACCAAGGAAGAGGACCAACAGGAGGAACAAGAACAAGCAAATGTGGACCGAGTCAGCTAAGATGGTCACTGCGGCTCAAGGAGGTCAAGATCGTCGACTCAAGTCACCTTTCTTGATCAAGAAGGACGACCCTGGTGTTCCAAGCATTGAGTGCACAATCAACAGATACTTTTTTTAGAAGACACTCTACAACACCGGATCTGACGTCAACATAATGGCCACAGTCACTTATCAGCTCCTGCATGGAACCATGCCCCTACAACCAATATATTCAGCTCCAGATGATTTTCAGGTCATTGACATGGGAGAAGACGAGTATGATCCACCCACCATCCTTGGAAGACCATTCCTCAACACTATCAAAGCCATCATCTATATTGGAACCGGAGAAGTCCACATGCACATCCCCTCTGAGAAGGTACGCCACTACTTTAATGATTCTAACTATATAGTTGAAGATTCTAAGCAGGTCAGGACAAGAAGAAGGCGATGCAACCGAAATCACAGGAGGCAAATCATCAAGGACGAATGGGTAGACTACGAAGGAGAAGTGATAAGGTCTGAAGACATACAGCTTGAACAGAACTGTCCTGAGGAGACCGTAGCACCGAGTCAGGTATGGAAAGAGAACATAGTTATACACAAAGAGGAGGCGCCACCGGAATCACCGACTACGCCACCTAGCGAATCCCAGGACGACTAAAAACACAAGGAGTCCCGTTCGGAGGACTTAAAAATACCGAACGCCTTGCCAAGAGGTAAACTTGGTAGTTATCCTTTTCCTTTCAATTATTCAATTATAGTTTGCTTAGTTAATCAGGTTCATGCTATCTTGAAAAGAAAATAAAAATACTAAAAATGTTAAAAAATAGTAAGCCCCATGTGAGTATGCTCATGGCATAAAACCCATAAGTACATTCACTGTGGTGGCATAAAAATAAAATAAATAAGTTTTCATCTTACATTAAAAATATATAAAAATAAGTGTATGATCTTGCTAAATAAATAACATTTATTAAGGAAGCTCAACATGATGAAGGCTAGATATTTATGCTAACACTTAATTAGTTCCACAAGCTTTGTTGTCTATTTGAGCTCCACAGAATTTAAGAATCAAGAAGACTAGCAGACGGAGGACATTCTAATCGCTGTCAAAATACTGCTGACTTTCAAACACACCTCTGCCACCTGCTAGCTACATCAAGAGAAATTACGTCAAAATTCAGCTTGGGGGAGAGCACCTCCATTTATCTCGATAAGTATTTCTATCTATCTTTATACTTATACTATATTAGAATATAAATACACATAACTATGAAAAACCAAATAAAGATTTTATGCTTATATATATTTTGCTTAGTATGTTTAATAAATAAATAAAGTGGCTATGCTAATCTGTATCTAATAAAACTTAAGCATGGATATGATGAATAGTTGCTCTGCCTAATTTGCAAATTTGAAGTTCTCTCTCAAGTTTAGATATAACTGTTATAATTTAAGACTTGCTCTAGACCTAAACTTGTGGGATGAAAACTTGAGCTGAAGTCTAAGTTGTTAACGGATACGATATGGGAAGGTTGAGCTGTTGTTTATCTGTTCCTAGAGATGCTAGAATTCTGGAGAATTTTATCTTTGAAAATCTTTAAAATGTTACATGATGAGTTCCTGTATGATGAGAGTTTAAATTCCTACCACAACCATATATACATGCTTGCTAGACCTTGAGCCACACATTTACTATTTACTGCTTATGAGCATTGAGTGTGGTCAAGCTGTGTAGACCCTTAGGAGCTTGTCATGTGGTTAAAATCAAGATTCACTTGCACGATTACTCATACATGCTACTTCTACTCTGGAAGTACCATCCACATATATCCACTCATTTCTATCTCCAGTTTTACCCAAAATTATTCTACTCCTAATCCGGGAGAGAATAGCCAAAAACATTTTCCTATCCCTGTTATTCCCTGTGAAATAAATGCTCCAGTTATTTTGGTTACTACCACTTGCTACATTATTTCAGGAGATGAGTGCTCTAGAAAGAAAAAAAAGAGAAAAAAAAGAAGAAGAAAAAAATATAAATAATATACGAGGAAATAAAAAGGGGCAAGTGCCCGGAACCTCGAAGAAAAGAAAAAGTGAGACGAGAGGTAAAAATGGACAAGTGTCCGACAGTAGAATTAGGAGTACAAGATACCCACCTGAGAGGTAAGAAAAAGAAAATATAGAGCATCTCATTCTCCCCAAAAAGCTTCTAAGTGCAAGAAAGGTATGTATCCTCTTAAAAGAGCAAAAGTAGAATTAGACTTTCACCATTGTTATCACCATCATCACTATACACTATACATTCGCCACACATGCACATCTTGATTTGACTTATTGACTTGTTTCTCTAGATCCATGGTTTGACTATGCAATAAATGTCTTGTAAGTATGTATACTTTATCTCCCACCTATGAGCTCCAGATATTAAAGCCTTATTAGAGTAGGGTGAGAGAGAAGACAATGTCACTATGCTTCATACCACAAATACTACATATCTTGAGAGAAGGCATATACCATCACTGCCTTGGTAAGGATCCAAAAATACCACAAAAGAGAGACCTGAGAGAATCATACAAGGAATTTCTGAATTTTATTTGAAAATCTGCAAAAACCCCAGAGCTATAGCTGATCAAGAATAAGAGACATGACACTTGGCTAGACTGTTCTATCTTTTAACCACTCAAGACAGAAGTGACGGTTACAAGTCCTATGGTGTAGGTAAAGTAAGTAAGTTTTAAGTCTTAACAGTTTATTCTAACTCAGAGATGAGATCTTGCTTAAATACGTGTGTACTTCTAAGAAATGAAACCACTGCAGAAACTCTTGAGTTCGTCCTTGCTCAAGGACGAGCAAGAGGTAAGCTTGGGGGAGTTTGTTGACGGTCCTTAAGTATCAAATTTAATTATCAAATAAACAAAGAAAAGGATCCAAATGAAATCAACATCTAGACTTAGGGTTTTATCTGACAGAATTCCACGAGTTTTGGTGTTTGTCTATTTCTGCAGGGGGTTATCAGGAAATAAGGAAGAAAGGCCCACATGTTGGGATTACATAGAGATATCAACCCACCGCGCAATTTTCTACCATTTAGAAGACTCCAGAAGCCACGGGAAGGAAGCGGAGCCCGAAAGGGGCCAGGCCCAGGGCGCCCGCCCTGAGGACCTGGGCGCCCGCCCCCCTCTGGACTCCGTTCCGGACTCTCTTCGCACACGACGTTCCACCGTCCTATTGGATCCAGAATAACATAGTACCACCTCGCCTATCGACCCAAAAACGCATAGAAGGGGAGGACTATATAAGGAGACCCCCTCTGGCCCCTGGAGGAGACAAGAAATTATCATAGAGATTGAGGGGTGCCCTCGAAGGAAAACCTCTTCTCTAAATAATATTTCTTTTTAGGCTTAGCAACCAATTTTAAGTAGAAATAGATCTTCTAGTTTCTACTATATTGAGAGAGATAGAGTGGAGGTGTGGATCGGAGGAAGGCTGGCCTGTCGGTGTCTACTCCGAGTTGTACCTACGGGATCAAGTCTCCTAACCCGAGGCTTGCTTCTAAGATTCTTCAGTAATTCGACTTCTAATAGTAGTAAGTTCTTGTTTTATTGTTCTTTGGTTTATGGGTTTACTTTAATCCTCTTCCGGTTGAGTATTAGAGTAATCACTTGTTAGCGTAAACGTGGTGTTTAGGCTAGGGTACTCATAGATATCCCCTGACTAGCTGGACCGTGGTAGTAGCGAGGAACGTGACATTTCCGAGTTACCTTTGCAGATCACATCTCGTTAGCAGGACGGGTAGGTTTATAGGTGCGGGTCGAACATCCTTTGTGTTGTCTAGATTCCGTGAGCCTCCCCAATAGAACAATAGATCATCCTTACCAAGGTTAGAACGAGACTACGGTTGCAGTCTTCTCTGTACATCACTCACATCGAGAGACATTCTTTGTAGCCTAAAGAGGTAGTAGCAATAGATTTGGTTAGTCAGATGCACCCTTTCTCCCAGTGGTAAAAATATAAATACGATAACTCTGGATAACCTCCCGGGTGAAATGCTCACCGATATCCGTGCGCTTGCGGATCATTTTCTAATTCGTTACCAAATATCAACAGGCAGCATCAGATATGCTAGCATGCTTACTGAGACGGTCACTAAGAGACGAATGAATGGATTCCACCACGCGTGAACCAGTAAACTCATTCCACCTTGTGATGTGTGCTTGTGTGCTCCAGTGGCTCTCATACTTAGGATGAGTCCACTTAGTGCACTTATACTCCACCTTGGCTTGCTGTTCAGGATAATGGTCTTGTAGTATACGCACAAGCCGAGGGTGAAAGAAATCTTCCCCACTAAAGGATGTGGTAAAGTACTCCTTTCGCCAACCAATATGTCTTGATGGGACAGGGCGAGCTTCCTCATATTCTGGTTCCGTTAAGCCATAAATACCCCGAGTTAAGCATGGTCTTCCAGAGTTGCTGCGAGCAATCTTCTCGTTACGAACCATCTATGGAATTAGACCAAGAGGGAGTTAGAATAGAAGCAATACTTTTAGAATAGAATTGGATGATAGAAGCATAAGAATTTTAGCAAATAGCAAGGGTGAGATAGTAAGCATGAATGTAGTGAAGCAAAGATGACTAACACGGCCATTACTATCTAGGCTTGCGTCCTACAGTCAGCATTGCTCTGATACCACTTTGTAGCACCCGGTTTTAAGAACAAAACCAGATACACACCATATGTGAGCCCAGGAAGTCAAATCTCACATATAGCCACAAATAAGGGTAATATCAATAGTCAATGCTTATATTTAACGAACTTAGTATAAAAGATATAACCTTAGATAGCAAACAGCGGAAAGACACTCCGTTCTTCAGGCGAAAGCTCCAAATCCACAGGGACAACTGACTGGTTGAGCACAAGCCTAAACTCTTCTCCAAACTTGCAAGCTGGTACCCATCCGGGATTTTTATCCAAATAAAATGTAAAGGCAAGCGTAAGTACATTTCGTACTCAGCAAGAATAACATAGGGTTCATGAGGCTCGAAGGCTAGACACTGGTTTAACTGCATGTAGTTTTTAGTTGTCACAATTTTAGCATATGAGTAGCATCAAGTTGTCGAGTCCCAAAGCAAACTCATGATCAAGTAAAGTGAATAAAGAATAGCATAAACAACATATTAACAATAACACCATTAACGATTTGCCATTAGTGATCATTTATTCTGTATTGGTCCAAGGCCGCTCGTGACCATGAGCACGGCTGATATATCAGTTTTACACTCTGCAGAGGTTGTACACTTTCACTGTGAGTCATGATTTACCCTTTCGCCCGAGGCCCGTCGACCTCTTAGCCCACTACCAAGGAAGACCGGCAGGGTTCACTATGAAGCCTTTCAAAGGTTCGTCTAACAAGTTAGGGCCGCTTGGTTTCGTTAGTCAGTCCGTGTGACTCACCCGCAGGAATCCACGGTCTGCTATCCCCCATTTGCGCCGCAAGGGTAACCACTAACAAGCTAGAAAAGGTCCTCATACTGAGCTAAAGCCAGAGCCATGTAGCCCTCACAGTTGTACTGTATGTCCCGGATGGTCAGATACAGATAAGTCCTTATGGAGAGAAACTAGAGCACCATAAGATAGCCCAATGCTCTAGCCCTCTTTTACCAAAGTTGCTAAAAAGTCATCTTTTAATGTTCATTGCATATTCCTTGAATTAAATTACAAGATCATGGTTTAGTGGAGCACTAGCATAAGCTACCCAATGCAAAACCGTAGGTGACAAGGTATAAGATCTATACTAGGAAATCCTTATCAAGGAGACACATGCAATATGAATTGTGTGATTAAAGTTATTAGGAAACAAGGATGATCCCATGCTATACTTGCCTTGAAACTCAGATCTTCTTTTAGTTCCAAACCTTCCACAAACTGCTTCTTGATCACCACGTAAAAGCTCACCGACTAAACTCAGTCATCACATCAACAGCAATCATCCAGAGACAATCATACAAAGCAAAACAAACCTATAATTAGAACAATACACCAACAGCAGAAAATAAAGATGAAAAGTTTATAAAACAAATCTACATCGCTCTACGATCACACAGACGTAAAGATCACGAAAATCGGAGCTATAACGAAGAAGTTATGATTTAAATAAGATTTCCTTTAATAAAGTAATAGATTAAATCTAAACTCAGATTTTAAAGGTTGAAAACTTGTAATTCAGTAACATTAATCTATAGGTTACGCGAAAACGAATCTAACGAAATTTGAACGGATCAAAACGGAGTTGAAACGAAGAATATATGAATTTTCTAAGATTTTCTTTATAAAAACAATTAATTAAATAAGTTCACGAAAATAAAAAGTTTCAAACTTGTAAAACAGTGAGACTAACATGTAGATCTTTTGAATACAAAACCAACGCAATTTGAACGAGTCAAAACGGAGTTCATATGAATATTTTATGAGCAATATAAAACCAGTGGCAAACTTGTAATTTTGTGAAAACGTATTTTGAATCTGAATAAAAGAAAATACGCCTTTGAAATAAGAAAACGTATTTCTGAAAGTGCGCTTTGGACTGCGGGTTTGAACTTTAAAAAGCAGGGGGTTTCTTTTGCAAAAGGCGCGGCCGAAAGGGTATCTTTGGATTTGGGCCGTCGGATCGCGGTTGAATGGCCGAGATTAGATCGTGGGGAGGGAGAGGGGAGCGGCCGCCAGAGTTGGAACGGCCCGCGGCGGCGCCATTGCCGGTGATGGCCGGCGTCCACAGTTTGAGCGATTTAGAGCACTAGAGAAAGAACCGATAGCACCGGGACGCAGCGAAGCTCGAGGCGAACTCACCTAGGGCGAAACCGATGTTCGGGAGAGATTGGGGTGCACTCGCGACGAAGGATGGCGGACGACCGAGCTCTGCAAGGTTCGGCGAGGTCAAGCAAAGCGTAGAAAGCACGAAAAAGAGAAAGAAAAGGCTCGGAGACTTCGCAAAGATGACGAGAAGCTTGGCAAGGATCTCACGGGGGCGAAAACGCGATGTAACGAGACTTCAACCTCGCGGCAAATCTCGTTCTTCTCGGCGGCGGCTACAGCTCGGCTAGGGCTCGGGTCTGTGCCAAACTGGGGTTGGGGGGGGTTCAGCGAGGCCGAGGACGCTATTTAAGAGGGACACGACTTGCGGGGCAAGCTAGCACGACAAATCCGCGCGGCCGGATCGATCTCCTGGTGGAGTCCGGTGCGGGCACGAGGTGGAAGACACGGCTGACCAGTGGGTCCCACCCGGCAGTGACTCAGGGGCGCGGGACCCGCTCGGCAGTGGAAGAAGAGAGGGGGAGGGATGCTGGGCGCGGGGGGGCAAACTGGGCCGCGGCCTTCCATGCGCGCTGGGCCGAGAAGAAGAAGGTGGGGGAAAGCTCTGGGCCTTCGGGCTGATTTCCAGGGAGAGAGAGGAGAGAAAAAAATAAATACTTTTCCAATTTTATTTTCAATCCTTTACTTAATTAGATTTCAAGAAAATTTGAAAACCTTTTGAAATTCAAAACAACCACTCACACAAAATAAAGTGCAGCAGCATGGATGCTCAGACAAGTTGCTAACTCCTATAGTAAATTTTAATTTAAAGAAAAATATTATTTTTCCTATATTTTATGAGCATAAAAATACACAATTAAAACAATTCCTCCTATTTTGGAAAATTGCAAATTTTAGGGTGTTACATTTTGCCATCAGTAGTTTTAGCACAGATCTCAGCGTCGTGAACTCTTTGGTACAACCCTTGGACTCATCATACAGAGGCTCTTCAGCCGCCTTCTTCAAGGCCTCCATCCCTTTCATTAATAACATTGATGGTTCAGTATGACGATGCAACATTGCCTCTAAGAATTCAAAATCTTCCGCGGCTGTATCATTCGGTAAGACATGAGTTCTTTCATCAGCATTTCTCCCAGCAAAACCACCAGTAGTAACATTTGGCACAACATGTTCACTTTGGTGTGTGTCGTGCAAAAACTGAAATCCTTCATCAGGCATGTCTGGACCGTCGACGTCAATATTCGCAGGGTCCCCAATTGTATAAGGTGCCGAGCTACCCTCTCCATGCTTTGTCCAAATCAAGTAATCCTTCATAAATCCTCGGCATACCAGATGAGAAATGATTGCTTCAGTATCTTCAAAAATATTAATATTTCTGCAGTCGATGCATGGACAATATATGTGCTTCTTCTTTGTTCTCAAAGCATGGTTCTTAGCAGGATCAACAAACCTATGGACCTCAGGTATGTATAATGGATCTAGTCTTGATAAGTTATACATCCAGAAGGACCGCTCCATCATGAGCTGTGCAAAAATTAGTAAATTAATTGATCTCAATGCAAAACAAGTAGTTTAGGAAAATTGTCATCTAACCTTTCAAACAACAACTTGTGAAGATGAAAACCTCGCAGCTAACATTAAAAATAAAGACAAAACCCTAAGTAATAATTAAAAACTAACAACTAAATCAAATTGACAAGGTAGAAAAACACCATTGATGGAATCAACTAAATATATACCTTGATTCACTATAATAAATTTGATAAGGAAACATGGAAATATATAAAAATGCATATTGCATAATGAAATCAAATTTACATAAAAATGAACATCCTAAACAATAGAAAACTTATCTTTCTCTTTCTTCCCAAGCATGGAAACACCATTCATGGAAAGCACTACATATATATTTCTTGGATTCACAAATTAGAGAAGAAAACATAGAAAAAAAAGAGAGGAGAGACTTCATCTAACCATCTTAAGCAACCTCATTTGAGCAAATATAGTCCATACCTAGCTATTCTACTCTCTCTCTCATGGTGAAACCCTAGATCCAAAAAGTAGCTCTAATTGAGCAAGAGGGCACAAAAAGAGCCTTTAGAGGCATCAACTAACCTTTCTTAGCCACCTCCTTCCAAGAAATGAAGATCAAAACCTCCCCCCTTGTATTTTGGAATAACTGGACCTCCAAGATGTGCTCCAATGGAATGTGGCTGCTACCTACAGTTCTGCCCGAGGAGGACGAAGGGGTGGGGTAGTCATAGAAAGAATAGCACAGCCGGTTAGCTTAGGAAACCGCCTGTGTAAATCCGTGGACACAGGCGGTTCACATAAGCAAACCGCCTGTGTTAATGCTCCATTTACACAGGCGGTTTCCTTATGTGAACCGCCTGTGTTAATTGATTTGCACAGGCGGTTTATATAAGGAAACCGCCTGTGTAAATGGAGCATTAACACAGACCGCCTGTAAAGACCTATTTACACAGGCGGTTTTTAAATCTTGCTGTACAAATTTACACCACAGGCGTGTTACAACTATAACCGCCTGTGAAAATTTTTTGCCCCCGCCGGCTTAGAGCATCTGTGTACTAGTGATGGTGCATAAAAGAGATTATCATTTGTTACATTTGACATGACGTTGACGCTTGATCCGAGATCAAACATGACATTATTCACTGTCTAAGGTCCAATGAAGCAAGTGATGATCGGCCTCTCTAGATCACTTTTCTTGATTGTGAAGTGGTTCCTCGAGTTTCCTAGGAATTCTACAATTTTTGTAGGATGCAAGTGCAGATGCTAATTGTGCTAGTTGGGTCTCTAGCATCTTAAGCCAAGTTCATTGGAGAAATCTTTAACTTTAGCATGAATATTTTCAAGTATCTTTTCATTAGCGGGTAAAGAATAGTGAAGGAATGGTGAGAGTCATGGGTAAAGAAATGGAGGGAGGGATGCAAAAGAGAAAAGGGAAAATTGTATTGTTCGAGACGATTTTCAGCACTCGATATCATATGGTGAGCTGGCGGTGAAAACCATTTTCACTAGTAGATCATAGTAGATGGAGTGTAGTGGATGTTTGAGCCAGTGTTGAAAATGGCTATGACCGTCGGCTTGGTGGATGATCCAGTGATGTGAACCATGGTTATTTTGACAACTGGACCATTATATGCCGAGACTGCGGCCATAACAATTTTCACTGTGGCTCAAACATCCATTTCATCCATCTACGATGAAGCTTATTCCATCCACAGCTGGTTTGTGAGTGTGTGGTCCAGTGGTAAAAAACCGGCAGTGAAAATTGTTTTAACCAATAGGTCGGTGTATGGTCCGGGGTGGTAACCACAATGGCTTTCACCGCCGGATCATATGGCGACCCAGTGCCAAAAACAATTTTCACTGCCAGTTTTTCACCCCACTACGCCTCGCGGGCCTTTGAGCCATTGTGAAATATTATCACTCTAGCTCTGTAGGTGGTAAAAATTCTAGCGCTGAAAATGTTTTCTGTAGTAGTGAGTGAATTTAACAAGACTATTTTGCAGTACTGCAAGTCTCCACACCTAAAAAAGAATCTAATGTCATCATCTACCCTAGGATACAAAATCTTAATTCATGCTCACGTGTACAAGTCCCAAACGAATGATCTACTCGGAGCTCACATGTCCGTGTCCTACTCAGTTTCGTTACAAACTGGATCCACATGTCGACGTCCGACATGAAGCCCTCAAAGCTCACGCGGCCCCGTCCATTTACTTAGGTTCAGTTTAAGAAATCGTGACCCCAGTGCAATGCACGGGCATATATATCTAGTAAATAAAAAAATATACAGATCAAGAATGTTCTGTTCAGCAAAGAGATGAACAAACACTGCTTTATTAAACATTACCTTGGAAGAGGAAGGAGGGGTCTATAGTTTTTCTAGGTAGCCACAAAAATTAGGAGTCACAAAGACACAGGTGCTATCTCACTGCTGGTTATTGCGCTCATTGTCATTTGGTGCTTCAAACCTACAGTGATATAGGGGCCCTCACTGTCAATTGGTGCCTTGAACCGGCAGTGATAGCCTCCGAAACTGCTAGTTCATGACCTGGCAGCAATAGCAGGAGCTATGGCAGATAAGGCCTTGTTTACTTCCACCCAAAATCCAAAAACTTTTCAAGATTTCCCGTCACATCAAATCTTTAGATGCATACATGGAGTATTAAATATAAACGCAAATAAAAATTAATTGCACAGTTTGGTCGAAATTTACGAGATGAATCTTTTGAGCCTAGTTAATCCATAATTGGACAATAATTACCACAAACAAACGAAAGTTCTACAGTGTCGCGAAAAAGTTTCGGGAAGGAACTAAACAAGGCCTAAGCATACCGTTTGCAGACTGCCTAAACCAATTCTTGTAATAGTAGTGACTTCGTACTATCAAGTAATTGCTTGCACCTCCCCCACCCCCAACCCCAATCCTTCAACATGAATGGTGAGTGTCCTCTTCACCAAAACAGTTGCATCTCTATTAATATGTCTATATATAGTGTGCCTGATGTATCTTTAGTTATCAACAACACAAGCCTTCAATTATCAGCTAACTGGGGTGAGTCATTTTCCTTTTGTGAGGTACATCAGTTTCTTTCAGTAGGATTCAATATAATTTCCATTCATTGTCGAACCATAACATGTAGGCATCCATCATCTTCTCAGATGAAGCCTGCAACGGTGGCACTGCTCATTTTGGTGAACATGATGTGCACTATTTCATACTTTGATCATGCAAGTTTTCTTGGAACAAAGGCTGAAGAAACCACCTTGCTGCCGAATTTTGTTGGAAGCAATGAAGGAACGAGCTCTACGAAGGGCATAAATCCTGGAAGGAAGCTGATGGACAGTATTGATAATTCACACCGCTGGTTTCCTATCACAAAAATCGAGGGCCTAATGAACAACCCCCCTCATCATTAGTGTGACCGCATGCATTCCCTAAAGTTCATAAATGTATGTCGTTCCACGCATATATATGAAGGACATCCTACATAGTATAGACACGGTATATGTTGCATCAGCAAGTTCTGGGTTTAGACCTATTATATCTAAATAATCTCTGGGGCTCAAGAAATGCTGTGTAATCACATGTCCAGAGCATACGCTCAATATTAATGAATAAACCGATGTCCTGTTTGCGATAATAAATGACTCGGACAAATCCATGCTGGATGAAGTTCTTTGTGAAGGAACCATTAGCAACGTGAATAGGATTTACTTTGCCAATTACTATTACTCGCCCAATCCAACACTGATGCAGGTGACTATGCTCCCTATAAAAGAATTAATCTATCTAGATGTGCAACTAAGATTTATTAGGTGTGTTGCTATCTCTCCCACAAAAGAGTTATGCAATATAGGTTCCAATCCTGTCACTAGCCTATCAAACTAAGCTAGAAATGTAAAGGACACAACTGAGGTACATAATATAAATGCACAAGATAAAGGACAATAGAGATATAAACTCCAATTTGACAATGCTGGTATTTTTACTAAGGTACAAAGAAGCTAACCCTTTCCCCTAGTCATCTTGCTCTCAATTGCTCCATTTTGAGAACTCACGATTGAGCATTCCTAACACAAAAAACACTGCAAACCAGGTTAAATTCCTCATGTTTTTAGCGTTTTGAGTGCTTAATTAAGCCACCAGAGCTGCACACGCTGACCACCACACCTTGGAAGTTTAATTGGGTGAGGACTAGCTTGTAGTCTTTGTTGTTCCACTCGTTGCACCTTCAAGTTAACCCTTTACATGAAGATAGCGAGGACAAAAAAAGTGTAAGAGAGAGGTGTCACACATATGTTGGCTCATTCCATATCAGGAGCTAAGCCATGTAAGAAGATTTTGGACGCGGTATGTTACACTAATATGAAAAGTGGCTAATCTACAAAGGTGTAATTAAACATAGCTAGCATTGCATATCGAAAAAATACATATTATCTTGTCGGTTGTGCTGAACCGACAGAAATATTGCATATCGACAGGGTAATTGTTTTTTCTGTCGGTGTTTGTATTACACATAGGGAAATTTTTAATTTTCCTGTTGATGACTTATTTATCCTGTCGATATTTCTCCAACAGAAATATGATACCAAAAAAACTGTGAGCCTAATTCTCCTCCCTGCCCAAGCATCCAGCGCCAAACGAAAATCCAAATCCAAATCAGGGTGATTTCCAGCAATAAAAAAGAGAAAATACTAGAAAACAAAAAAAAACACAAACCTTACACGGAGACGCATACATCCAACTCCAACGCATGGACAGAACTAGTCCGCATGCCGCATGCCGCATCCTCGCTTGGTATTTTGTATTTTGCTGTCAGTTTCACACTGACACGGAAATTTTAGTTTCTAGTAGTGAAAAAATCCTGAATTGTACGAAGCATGTGGAAGTAGGCATACTGTTCAACATATTACAAGAAAAAAATAGTTATCACTTGGAAGTTGCTTCATTTGATATATGTTAGTATGTTTTAGACAAGAAAATTTATCATTTAGTAATTGGTCTAACTTACTAGATGACTATTCTAGTGAGTGATCTAATTTTTTATGAGGTTGGTCTTTCCCCAGGTGGTATCTTTCATCAAAAGAAATAATTCTTTTGCGGCTAAAGCAGCAAAGCAACAGCTATGTTTGTGAAAATCGTGGTGCTGTAATTGCATTAGTGAAAGTCCATAGTCTACAGTCTTAGCAACTTGAAATTTAGAGGTAATCATGGTAACACTTTTGTCTAGTTTTGTGTTGCCCAGACAAACATCCAGTTTTCTCTGTAAAGCTGACAAGGTTGTCCGAATACTAAAGTTCTGTCCGATCTCCTTCTTCTGCAGGCATTGCCCCATCAATTTCAAGAAGACCCGTGAACCCTGACTTGCCTCATAGGTGGTGATAAACTTGCTCCAAAGTTAGGATAGCCAGAACTTGTCGACAACCCAAAACCACGTCAATTGGAAAACTTCATGATATCATCAAGCTATGTATGCAGCAGATGGTATTTTGCTGTAGAGATTATGGAACGGCACACACACAGTTTACTGTGATCAATATATAATTTGGCATGCTGATACTAAATATTCTAATCGATCTATAGTTGTTCTTATTATAAAAGACTATCATAATTAGACTACGGCCATGGTTTTTCTTGGTTCTCATGGTATATCTCTGAGTTCTACACGTCTCCCATCTGCCAAAAGAAAGGCAAACATTATTATTTGTGGAATCTATGTTTTAGGATTAGGTATAATCCGTTAAATGACATAGTAGTGTCGAAATATGTTTGTGTTGTGTACACTAAAGGAAGAATGATTTTTTTTTTCAGGAAATCTGATTGGCATAGATTCACTAGACAGTTTGTTTTCAACGGTCCATTTACTAGAAGGATAATAAGAAATCAATAGAGTACAATCTTAGAACTTATTGATTCTAGGATTAGGGCACTACAACCATCATGTTTTTTAAGAACGTCCAGCAAAATACCCCTAATCCGTGGTCTCCCCATAATTAATATTTACCAGCAATTACCATCATATGATATAAACATTCTAATGCAAAAATGATATAATTGGATTCACGTTTGAATGGTCTGTCTTGTGGTTACGATTTTGTGATACAAAATATACAATAAAGGAAATTATGAGCCAAAGTATAGTTTTCTAGTTCCCATTCAGAGAAACCCATGCCTCATGTTTTGAAATTTAGGGATTAGTTCACAATATACAATCGTGCAATCATATATATGAATGATAAAAATCCATATATATAGCTCTAGAAAACCAAAGTATTTGTTCGGTGTGCATGCCATCAAGATGGTTTTATGTTATTGGGTGTCATAATTATAATATCCACCTTACTTGTTTGTCAGACATGTCTAAATATTCGGTCTGTTATTTGTTATGATTCTTATTCGCAGATAGAAGTGCGCATGCACAAAACCCACCGCCCCAGTTGGGAGATGATTCTTTTATTGTTGGGTAAGACAAACAATCTTTCTCTGACACCCATTCATGCTTCCCAATGACCAATGTGATTCCAGGATACACTACTTATCATCTTTGTCCGTTGTTAGATATGATGCTATTTTTCATAAACGTCATTCCATAGTCTCAGGTCACAAGCTACCTAAGAAGTTATATAAATAATTCATTTGAATCACTTTTCCATTGAATTTTTCAAATACATTGTGCCCTGCCCAAATTCTTCAAACAGACAGTTGTTGTTAAGTAGTTGAAAAAGCAAGAGCCATACAAATATATCGTTTGTCTCTGTTTAGAGAACAAGAAAGACTAGCTGATGGTTGTAGTACACAAATTTGTTCGGTGTGCATGCGATCAAGTTGTTTTCATGTTATTGGGTGACATAATTATATCATCAGCCTTATTTGTTTGTCAGATGTGTCGAAATCTTCGGTGCATTCATGGCGATTCTTATTATAGAGAGAAGTACGCATGCATAGAACCCACTGCCCTACTTGGGAGATGATTCTGATATTGTTTGGTAAAGACAACCAATCTTTCTCCTACACCCATTCATACTTTCAAATGACCAATGTGATTCTAGGATAAACTACTTATCATTTTTGTCTCTTGTCTGACACGATACTATTTTCATAAATGTCTTTCGATAGTCTCAGGTCACAAGCTACCTAAGAAGTTATATAGATAATTCATTTGAATTACTTTTCCATTGAAATTTTAAAATATATTATGAGCTGCCCAAATTCTTCAAATGTACTCAGTTGTTGTTAAGTGGTTCAAAAAGCAAGAGCCATAAAAATATATGATTTGTCTATTCAGATAACAAATAATAGTAGCTAATGGCTGTAGCTCACAAATTTGTTCAGTGCGCATGCCATCAAAGTTGTTTTCATGTTATTGGGTGACATAATTACATCAACAGCCTTATTTGTTTGTCGGATGTGTCGAGATATGCGGTGCGTTCATGACGATTCGTATTCGCAGAAAAAAGTGCGCATGCACAAAACCCACTGCCCTAGTTGGGAGATGATACTTTTATTGTCAAGTAATGCCAACCAATCTTTCTCCTACATGTAACAACGATAGTTCAGCCCCTTTGTACTTCCAAATGACAAATGTGATTCCAGGATAACTACTTATCATCTTTGACACGATGCTATTTTCGTAAGCATTGTTCCATTGTTTCATGTCACAAGCTATGTAAGAAGTTATAAATAATTGATTTGAATCACTTTTCCATTGAATTTTTAAAATACATTGTGCCCTGCCCAAATTCTTCAAATAGACTCAGTTGTTGTTAAGTGGTTCAAAAAGAAAGACCCATAGAAATATATCATTTTCCTATTAAGATAACAAGAAAGACTAGCTGATGGCTGTAGTACACAAATTTGTTCGGTGCGCATGCCATCAAGTTGTTTTCATGTTATTGGATGACATAATTATACCATCATCCTTGTCAGATGTGTCGAAATCTTCGGTGCATTCATGATGATTCTTATTCATAGAGAGAAGTGTGTGTGCACAAAACCAACTGCCCTAGTTGGGAGATGACACTTTTATTGTCGGGTAATGCCAACCAATATTTCTCCTACATATATGACCTATAGTTTCATCCCATTCATACTTCCAAGTGAGCAAGGTTTATTCCAAGATAACTTATCATCTTCGTCTGTTGCTTGAGACAATGCTATTTTCATAAAGGTCTTTCCGTTGTCTCAGGTCACTACCTAAGAAGTTATAAATTTAATAATTCATTTGCATCACTTTTCTATTGGAGTTTTAATATATCATGCCCTGTCCAAATTCTTCAAATGTAATCAGTTGTGGTTAAGTATATGAAAAGCCAGAGCCATTTATACAAGTATATCATTTGGTCTTTTTAGAGTACAAGAAAGACTGGCTGATGGCTGTAGTACACAAATTTTTATGTGGCAAACCTATAGTCTTCATGAAGTAATAATAATACATCACTTTTCATACCAGACATTATATAGCACTCTATGTACCTGAAGGTCCAAAATAGGTAACTAGAAAGGGGTGAATAGGAGGCTCAAGTTTTTCTCTTTTCAAGAATGAAAGAGTGGCCTATGTCTGAAAACAACCCATGCAAACCTCTTGTGTAGGGCTAGCAAGATCTCATAGTCACAGCGGACTTAAGGATCCTAGCTAAGAACTAGGATAGAAAAGATGCAGAAGCTGTCGGAGGTGAAAAAGGATGAATTTGAACACTTATAGCAAAGACCAGCTTAGCCTAAATCCAAAACCAGTTTAGGCTAGTTTGGCAAAATTTCAGGCTTCAACTCTTCGAGAAAAATATCGAAACCCAACCAAATGACATCCAAAAATTAGAAATTTTGGTGGAGAGACTTATAATATAATACAGAATATTAGCACCAAAAATCACACAATTGGAGAATATCCAAAAAAACTGGATTGGTTTTGAAAACCAGCCTCAGTTGTCTTTTTCCAACCTAACACCTCTGCAACAAGAAAATGAATTCAATATAAATGATCTCCAAGGATCATGAAACTTTGCAAACACTTCCACTTACCCATTTTGAATATATATACCCAGGAGATCTTGCCAAATAGATCAAAGCTTCCTCAGGAATTTCAAAAGCCCTAACTCAATTTGGGTTTTTTTCTCAAAAATCCTCAAAACATAATGGTGATTTTAGATGCTTAAGGTGAATCTATAGAGAGATATGCATGTTCCCAAGACCTCATACCACCTAAATATGAATCAAGAACATCTCCCAAAGAAAAGCACAAAGATGTTCATAAAATTCATCAAAAGAGGCTAATTGAAAACAAGGGGTTTTGAAGCAGGAAACATGGGAGATTACAGCTGCACTTCAAGCCATGACTTGACCAAGTTCCAACGACCCCCCCAAATCACTCAAAACACTAGGAAATTGGATCAAACTTAGATCTAAAATTCTCCCTAAAATAACCCCAAAAATAGAGAAAACCACAGCTTTCGGATGATAAGATAGCCACTAATTAAAGTTACGATGGAAAAAAAGCTCAACAATAAGAGCCTATTCAGTCTCCTCCTAAAGACACCGAAAGGGTAAAGTTGTATATACTGTAGGTGCATCAGACGGACCCGTCTTCACCACTAAGCTTCACCGTACCTCGACGAAAGCTTTGTGATGATGTCACATGTCCTCCAACATGCCACTCTTTGTCTTAAGGCACAAACAGATCAAACCTACCATAGATGGTTTTGAGGCATAAACTACTAGATTGTCCGTGCTTGGTTTTGAGGACAAACTGGCAAACGCTCATGCATGCCTTGCTAGGCATGACACACTGATGTGATGCATATCCATTCTCTACACTACTACACAAAAATCTTTTGCGAGGTGTTTTGAAATTATTTTCAGAGGCGGACAACATTTCCAACCCCCTCGGTTAATGCCTGAATTAACCGAGGAGGTTATTTTTTATTAACCGAGGTGGTTAAAAATAACCGCCTCCTAAAATTCATTAACTAGGGTGGTCATTACAAGAGGCCCACCTCCATAAATACCCCCATTTTCGGAGGCGGGCCTCTTACAAAGGCCCACCTCGGTTAATACTGGGTGAGCCTAGTTACTATTGGTGAAGCCCATATGAGCCCCATTTCTATCTTTGATTGTATATACAAAGGAAAACCCTAACCCATTCACCTCCCCTCCCTTTCCCAGCCACACTCAGCCCTCTCCCCCACTCAGCGTTTGCTCCCCCACTGCTCCTCCTTCCCTTCGTCTTCACCCGCGCATCTCTAGAGCGAAGCAGTACCTCCCTCCTCACTCCTTCCTCTCTCACCAGCGCCTCCCTCCTCACTCTTCCCTCTCAACCCGGTGAGCTTCCTCAGCCAAGCGAGCAACAGTGCCCCACCCTTCCCCTCCTGTCTCTGGCACGAGGGGACCATATTGGCATCGGGCAGGCCATGGCGGGGCGCACAGGGCGGCAATGATGGCTCTCCTATGCATGGGGGCCACACCGATCGGCGGGTGGCACAACGGCTCAGCCAATGGTGAGCGGAACACGGCAGGGCACTCAGGGCAGCAACAGTAGCGGCTCGCCGGCTTCCCATTGTGGTGGTGGCGCCCCTTCCTCACCGGCCATGGATCCAATGGTGGCTCCCTATCCTTGCTCCCCAATGGTGTGGATCTGGCGGTGGTGCGTGGCAGCGAGGAGTAGGGGGAGCTCAGGAAGGCGGAGCACCTCCAACACTGGCGGATCCGGTGAGGAGAACACCAGATCTGGCGGCCAGATCCAGTGGGGAGGGCTCGTGCAGCGGCAGCGACGGCAGCGCACAGGGGCAGTGTTGCGAGGCCTAGATCCAGGCCTAGTCTGGATTCAGGCTTTTTTCTTTTTTTCATTAACCGAGGTAGGCAAGTGATCCACCTCGGTAAATCAGTGATTTAACATGACCTTATGTTCGAGGCGGACAGGTTGCCTGCCTTCGTAAACTCTTTTTGCCCACCTCCCAAAAGATTTATGCAGTAGTGCCATGTCCTCGAGCAGATAGCAATAGCAGGAGCCATCACTACAGCTTGACGCCAACTGCTGAAACAAATTCTTGAATAGTAGTGGTATGGAACAAGCAGTACTAGATGGTTCTGTAGTAGTGCGACATAATGCGCCAAGACCTATTATCTCAAGTAATGGCTTGCAGCTCCCCCACGGCCCACCCCCAGTTTCATAACATCATGAACGTCCTCTTCACCTAAATAGTTACTTCTCTATTAATATGGCTATATATAGTGTGCCCAGTGTATCCTTGGTTACCAACAACACGAATTTACCACTAATCAGCTAACTGGGGTGAGTTCTTTTCTTTTTGTAAGCTATATCTTTTTTCTTCGGTATTATCCAGTATAATTTCAATGTACTAATTATGTCTGAAATTGCAGCAAAATGATGTACACGCAGATGAAGCCTTCAACTCTGGCTGTACTCATTTTGATGAACATGATGTGCACAATAGCATACTTTGATCATGCAAGTTTTCTTGGAGCAAAGGCCGAAGAAGCTACCTTGCTTGTGAATTCATATGGAAGCAATGAAGAAACAAGATTTACGAAGGGTATAAATCTTGGAAGGAAGCTGATGGATTCCAGTCTTGATTCAAGCCGCGTCTTTTCAGTCAGTGATATCAATCGCATCATGAACCCCGGACCTCGTCCTTAGTTAGTTCATGGTTGCATCAGGTCCTTCCACACATACGGAGCACATTATATATATGTGATGTAACAGAAGGTTCTAAAGTCCCTTGTGTCATTTGAGTTTAGACCTATCTAAATAATCTCTGGGGCTCATGAAATATTGTGTATTTGTACTGAGTGTACGCTCAATATTAAACAATAAAATACAAATATCCTGGGTGCGATAATGCATGATGGACCCAGATAAAACAATGGGTGACATGTTCTTGGTGAAGGAAACAAGTAAAAGTGTCAATCAATATGTATATAAAGGCACCTGTGGCATTTCATATTGTATGTTTCAGAAAATATTCAATATGTAGTATTTCAAGAAACTTTGATGACTCAACTAACTCTGTTTTGATATGGCAAATTTGAATATTTGTGGCAGTAAACTTTGCCATGCTCAACTGAGATGGTTTTGGAGATAGAGTGAAACGCCATACCCCCTCAAAGGAACGTGCATATGCATGCAAATTAAAGGAGAACAACACGATATGAGCTCATTAATGAAGTGTCATGCTTCTATCTCAAAAAGAGGGTAATCACTAAACACTTACGGTTCATGATTTGGAATTTGCTTCATTACTTTTTCTATATTTCCCTTGAGACAATCTAAATGGTCCTATGGAGAAGTTAATTTCCTTTGGGGTGAAAACACAAAACAAGAAAATAAATCGAGTTGTAAATATCCAACATGCATGCCATTTAATTTCTTGTAATCAAAACTGCAGATATATATTCAATTGGAATTTAGGTTCTTTAGAAGAATTCTGTATCAGATGAAAACATAGCACACGGCAGGCCTCTCTGGCATTTGGCACATTTTTAATTACGCCCATGGTGGCTAGTGTGTGTTGATGTGAAATTAAGGGGGGGAGGGGAGGGAGGTCTGCTAGGCTGCAAGGACGTCTTCGCCTGCCCCAGGCCATCGACTCATATGAGCCTCTGTGTCGCTTGGTCTGGGCGACTAGGGTGGCGACCATAGGCGTAGCCACCCACGATGCCAACCCCTCCCCTTCTCTCGCCTCGTTGTTGCCTGAGTGAGGTCACTGGAGTCCTATGAGGACCGTGGTAGTTGGGCCCTCACATCTAGTCCCCCTTCGTGCATCTCCCATCGGGGAAGTTCATCAACATCTGGGAGAAATTAGCAGCGGCAGCGGCATGGTGGCTCATATCTACGCTGGGGAAGAAGGATCCAGCGAGGCAACATTCAGATCAAGCTTGCATCAGTGGTGGCCATTCAGTGCTGCCACGGCTTGATCCGGCTACACCCCCCCCCACACACACACACACACACCCACGATCCACAACAGCAAGTGGACGGCTGTGGCAGTGGAGCCCGTGCATGGTTGTGCACCTAGGGCATGCAAACAGCACATGGACTCCGTGGCATATGGACGTGGTGATTGTTTACACCCGGCAGTCGGTCCGTTGGTACCCTAGGGGTGGTAGTGGCCTTGGTGCCAGTGCAAGGATCTCAGCAAGGATGAGATGGATCCCATCGACAGCAGTGACCATAGAGGTAATGGCAGCAACAGAGGACTCCAGCAGAGGCAACGGCCATCCCAATGACGGGCGATTGCCCTCTAGGCGCTAGATGCCTAGGAATCTAGCAAAGTGGAAGCGGATCCTATTTGCTCATGTCTGATCGGTAGGTTTTGAGCAGGCGATGACGATGAAGGTGGGCTAACCGGTGACAAGTGTCAGCTCACTCGAAGCGGATGAAGATGGTAGCAGTGGAGGTTCACATCGATGGCGTATTAAGGGTGGTGGCGACATGATGACTCCACTCACTGAATCTAGTCATTTTGGGAGAGGATGTCAGAAAGTAGGAATGTGCCTTGTGTATATCCATCGTGGATATAGAGGCTGGATTAATAAAAATTCATTATCTAAAATAAGTCCCAAGAGGGAGTCGTCCCAGTCATATTTTGGTTAGTTGTGGGTGTTTTGGGCCACAAGGGCATCAATCCCTTCAATGGGGTCTATGTGACATCTGCCCCAATTTGAATTATGCCCATGGTGGCCAATGTGTGTATGCTAATAAAATATTGTGATGGTTTAGTTAGTCCCACGCACATTGGTTATTGAGGTTCAGGTAGTGTTGTCTCAAATCTCGTCCCACACTCAATGGGATATCACACCTAGATTGAAATGAGCATTCACGAGGACTGATTCATAACGAATAAGGAAAGCCAGCGTAGTTGGTTTCTGAAACCAGCTTAGCTAGTTTCTTCATATAACCATTGCTAAAAAACTAGAAACGCCTAGGAAGGAGCCCATGGGGAGGTGCACCTAGGGTTGTTCTATGTTTACATGGCCACCTAACATGGTGTACACATCACAATAATGGTCAAGGCCATTTTTTTCTCATGGACACAAGGGTTGTGATCTAGTTTTGGGATTATTGAAAGCCATTAGGGTGGGGCTTTGTTTTCTTTCATCATTTTGGCTATGTGCTTTGATGCAGAAGCTGGAGGTGGGTTCAGGATTATTGTATCAAGTCAATGTAATGATCTTGAATAAAATCCTTCCTTCATAAAAAAATATGAAGTGCTATGCAGTATATCTAACCAATATATCCAGTTGTTAGCATACATTCCAGTCTTGATGTTCCTTTTGTTTTAAATGGAATTATAATAAAATCACATGTACAGGTTGTTCTTGAGGAAAGAACAAACATTAAAGTGAATCTATGAAAACAAAACAAAGTAGATACAATGCTCGATGTAATATAATTAAGATAATTTTAATTATCGTTTGGCTAGCTGCTGCATCTCATCTCTATAATAATGATGTTTGTCACAGGAAAAGACACAGAGTAGAACTCAGTCTATCATACTAGACTATCCAATCACATCACGACCTCATATTCAATGAAGCAAAAGAGAGGTTGATCTTTCTTCAGGAGGAATATTTCTTTTAAAAAATAATTCTTTTCAACCATCAGTACAGGGTAGCAATAATAGCTAGGTTTGTGAAAACCATGATGTGTTTGTTTGGTATTAGTAAAAGTCCAGGGGACTACTGCTACAAAATCTAGAAAGTTAGATGGAATCATATATGCTAATATATTGCATATGGTGCCTACCACGGTCAGGATAATTGCAAGTGTAAAACTAAAGACATGCTAGAGGCAAGGTTGCACTCGATTGCCCATGAATGACTAGTGGGATACAATTATCTCTTGAGCTAGCTATGTTTCCTTTGCTTTCTAGATGGTAGCCATGTGTCTAGTTAATTAGCTAGCCTGGAATGACCTGGAAGCAAGTTAGGGCGAATTTATAGGATTCCAGCTAGTCGGATTCATAATTTACTAATCCATGATAGCTGCACAAAACAACGTTCCATTCATCAGAATCAGCGGTGAGCTTACTATGATTTCATCTGTCTCTAGAACCATGCAACAAGATCTACTGCATCAGGTCATGCACATTGGTAAACAGGTGACCACGATTTGCCAACATTTTGGCATGGCTGTCTGAAGATTAAAGTAAAGTATCTGTTGGATCTGCTGCTTCTGCACGCATAGCTCCTTTCAAGGCATCTGTTGTTGGCCTATTCCATGTCACACAATCCCTGCACTGGAGGCAATCATGCATGTTGCCGTCAAATTGATGAAACCCTGCTGCAAGTTGCAGGCAGTGTTAATATTGTAGACATATATGCTTTTTGAATACTGCAAGCTGCTGCATGGTCAGAGGCTATGTACGCAGCAGAAAGCTATATAGAGTGCAGCTCCTTCACATCATCTTTGGTGCTGATAGTTATTAGGTCCTATTTAACTAACTGGTTTTTATTATTATTATTATTATTATTACTGTGTAGATTGTTCAACAGACCTCGAACAAAAACCAATCCATATACTAGATCGCCATCCATATATATCAGCCCCATTTGTCAAAGCTTTTCCTGTGTGCACACAACCAAGAAAAAAACTAATAACACATGGTAATCAAAGAACAATTATCATTGTCAATCCATATACTAGATCGCTCTCCATCATGCAATTTTAAAAATGTTTTCTTTATCAAAGAACAAAGTTAGAATATATTTAATGTAATTTAAAAATTTTAATGTTACTGCTTACAATCTTTCAGCACTAATAGTATTAAACTGCAAAATCTAAACATGGTAACCGATTCTATGCTATGTTTGAAATCCTGGTCACATATTAGTAGCCATTGATCTTTCTTTGGGAGAAAATGTCTAGAGATATACTTATCTATGTATCAGATCATATGAGTAACTGATTGTTGGACGTCGAAAGTGCGCATTGTAGACATCGATAGTGCGTGTTGTAGACATCGAAGTGCGTGTTCGGTATGTGTGCCAATCAGTCATTTTCTGGATATTGGCGACATAATTATGCCAATCGCTTTATTCGCATGCCTATGGGTGAAAATATTTGAGGGGCGCTTTATAATTCTTAGCTATTAGTCAAAAAAAGCGCGCATGCACAAAACCCACTTACTTGCAGGAAGATATTCTTACTTTCACGCAATGCCAAGCTATCCTTCTCCTATATATATATATATATATATGATAACTCTCCTTATCAGTAACTATGCATGTAATCCAAAGCTGGCATGGTACTTGCAATATGTAAGGGCTTACAACTTCTTCCCTTATCTGATATCATATGCAATTGACATGATTTTCTTCATTGTCTAAGGTCTTAGCTCGCTGTATAACATGTCTCGGATAGTTTTTTTGCCTTCCTTTCCCATTGTATTTTTAGCTATATAACACTTATCCATATTCTTATGATTATATTTTCATCGGATGTATTCACTTCATAATTATAACTAGTACTAGTAATAATGAATTGGTGTGTTTGTTGGAAACAAAAGAAAGTTCATTGGTGGAGTAATAAAAAAATGGCAAAACAGTATGCATCAATTATTTACACATCAGCTGTGTTCTGAGTATGTTAACTAGGTATTAGAAGTGTATATGAGTTGATAATTTATTGCAAAGGACATAACTATATTCAATAATCGATTGGAAATAATTCACCAAAGTATTCAAAGTGACATGTTAAATCTGTATTGTTTACTCTTTTGTTTACTGCTAGATAATTAAACAACCCAGTTGGACTTGTAATTTTTGTATACGAGTACATACACTTCAATTTAGCACTAGGTTGTTAAATGTTTCTATAGCAATTGTTACTATCAACTGCTGTCTAGTTTTGTTCACCAGCTCCTATTCTTTGTAGCAGTTTTATTTGAATGTTGGGTTGAAATTATATCTCATAGCACTTCTTTATTTCACTTCAACTACATGTTTAGATTATTCTTATGAACTATATGTATATGTGTATTCAGTGGGGGAAAATGGTGAAGGCATATACCGTTCTTATGGCCCTTTGCATGGTAATTCTGTTTTCTTGCAATGCCGTGGAGGGTGGAGCATACATGAGGCATGAAGCACTTTCTCGCAAAGGTCTAAAAGAACAAAGAAAGCTAGCCACTATTAGTGGACTGAATCCTTCAGTTAGCAATTTGTCAGGTCAGGCATCTAGCAACGTTAATGGTGTGAACAACAATAACTCTGAAAGCACAAATACTAATATGCCGGACGCCGGTACAGCTTATACCCCGATGACTTCCACTACCACAGATTCCCACCATGACCTCTCAGTTGATCAGTACCGCAGGATTACTCACAACAATGAGAATAAGCCGTGATGAAGGATTCATATGTCAGGGCACTCAGTATCAACCATGCATAAGAATCTATGGATGGAACCATCTATCTAGTTTGCAACTTTAATCGTAATTAAGTTGTACTTGTGTGTATTTCTAGAACAAACTTGTATTATAAGATGCCTACTTTGTGTAACAACGGTATATATTTTCCATGTACTATGAATCCATCTCAAGCAGTGGATTCTCAAGGTTTTCCTATGCTCATGAATAATGTACCATATATATTGGACTAGTACAAATAAAGCATGTTTATAGTCCACAGTAATGGTAAAATTCCGAGTTAGGGTTACAGCAAGGATTTCTGTATATCCAGCATATTGGCCAGTTGAAGAGGGAATTGTTGAGGTTAGATTTACGAATCTTTCTATATTCTTCTTTCATACTACACCATATTCCACTTGGTCCATAAGTTACCGTCTCTTCTTGATTTAGTTCCATGGCCACGTCGCTGTCAATAGATAACTATATATATGTTATCTTAATTAGCTTCGACTATCTAAATTTAAGGTCAAGCTTCCACCACCGGTACAAATAGCTGGTTGTAAATAGACATATACCACACAATAACCTGTGGAGCAAAAGTGCACTGCATGCTGGTATCCTTTGTGTATAAATAAACAGGGTGCCATGCCCCCTGTTCTCAAGAGTGAAGCAAGAGTCATTTGGAGAAAAACAATCTTTTTTTTTTGTAAATTCCTGAAGCGTGCATATATTTCTGTTGAGACAAGGTAATGGAGTCGTCACGTAAGATCCAGCCGGTCGTCATCCTGCTTCTCCTGCTCATTGTGGCCACCGGTATGTTCTAAAAAAACACCACATAGATTCTATGCACATATATAATGATTATATTATATGAAGAGCTATATAATTAACTCATTCTGGATTGCACGCTGTGTCATTCATTCGCTTCTGATAATAAATAATTCAATGATATGTAGGGTTCTTTTTACATATTTTTGTATAGTGGGATTTTCTAGTGACAGTTCGATATTTGCACATTATTATGTTGTATTAGAAAATATATATGTAAAGGCTGATGATACAAGGGTTTGGTTTCGGATCACCGCCTCTAGTACGGTTGCCAAACCACCCACGAGATTCTTGAGATTTTTGTTCGATAGTAGAAATCGATTTTACCACCTCTAATAATTGACTGTTTATAGTAATAGGAGTTTTGGTCCTGATAACACCTTGTTTGGATATCCATGTATCCAGCTCAATCTATATGTAGGAGTGGTTCGATGTGAAATTTAGTTTAAATTCCACACCAAAACAGTTCAACACACACAGATTAATAAGATCAATATATATATACAACAAAAAAAAGACACAATCAATTTCCTGTGGTACCACCCCATTGATCTCTCTTCATGTACAGCCATTGTTGTTGTAGGCTTGTGATCACCGCATCTCTTGTGGCCTAAATATGGTTTGGTCTACATGGTAATTTACAAATGCGACTCGATCGACCCGCCCGACCGCCTCAGCAAATGTTCCATTATATTAACACTGACCTCTAATTAAGAATATGCTTACAATTCTTTGTGATGAACTGATGATCCTGGTAACTAACCCGGCGCTGTGCTGTGCTTGTATTATTTGCATGTGGTTGCTGATGAGGATAGGTATGGCGCCGGCGGCGGTGCAGGCGAGGGAATGCGAGAAGGACAGTGAGAGATATGTTGGGATGTGCACGTCCAGAGTGAACTGCGCCAACGTGTGCCGTGGTGAAGGCTTCATGTCTGGCAAGTGCAGCACCTTCCGCGACCGCTGCATCTGCACCAAGCCGTGCTAATTAAACCAGAGAGCGATTTGCATGATGCGCGTGCCTGCGACTGCTGCTACTCGATCGTCTCGGCATTTCATTTTTCGATGATGGGCTTGTGTATTATTAATTAATTTGGTTTATTTATTTGTTCCAACAATAGAACATACTGCTCCTGGCAAGGAGATCTATGCTTGCTTGCTTTATTACTCATAATTATTAAAGAATTTTAAGTGTCCATGCATTTTACATCGAGATATGATGATGCTTGTATTGCCGCTTATATAATACGGACTATATATATATATATATATATATATATATATATATATATATATATATATATATATATATATATATATATATATATATATATATATATATATATATATATATATATATATATATATATATATATATATATATATATATATATATATATATATATATATATATATATATATATATATATATATATATACACATGTGTTATTTTTATTATTTTCACATATATATATACATATGTATGTATATGTATATATACATATATATATATATATTTGTAATATCACATTACACATATATATATATCCACACACACACACACACACACACACACTCTGGAACTCACAAACACCCACGCACCCCCTCTCTCACAAACACGAACTCGATCTCAAGAGCGAGAGCTCGCTCGCGCCCGCGCTCGAGGGTGTTCCACCCAAACCCACCCAGTCCACTGAGATATTTAAACCCAAGCACATCCAAAAACATTTATTTACGGGCACGTTCGTTTATGGACATTCCTG
>NC_012875.2:4686478-4692372 GCF_000003195.3 Sorghum bicolor
ATATATATATATATATATATATATATATATAACTATTACTCTATAGCTGGCTACAAAATAACTTATTTTATTTTGTAGCCACTTTGAGTTACGATAATTACTATATTAATTTACAAGATTATAGTAACTTCTTACTAAGTGGTTTACTATAATATTACGGTAAATATCCCCATGTGTTATATATATATATATCTCAAATTAATGATCCATTGTTTGAATTGGCCTAGTCCCAATGAGTTTTGTAACTTTGGTATTTGGCATCCGACGTCTGTATTTCTCTGCACTGACACTTCCTGGTAATGGTACTGTGGAACTCAATACAAACCATGCACCCCACATCTGTTAGTGATGACCTCGACCTTATCAATTAGAAATCAATCGAACCCATCATCTAGGTTGTTCCACCCAAACCAACCCAGTCCACTGTGCTATTTCAACCCAAGCCAATCCAAAACCAATTAATTAAGGGCTCGTTCGTTTAAGGCCATTCCTGGCCAGGAATAATTCTTGATGAAAATTGACTATACAAATTACACTAGCATTCCTGGTAGGAATGGTTCCTAGTCACCGTTCCCTGCCAAACGAACGCAGCCTAAGTTTGGTTTTAGGCTATTTTGATACATTGGCACAAACCCAAACCTACGTGCAGGCCTGCCTACGTAGCTATGCGGCCTACTGCGCATGTAACATTCCAGCTTTAGAATAATATGGAGTCATTGGGGGTCCTGTACCCGGCAGCAGAGCTGAATTAACTTGAATGAAGAGGCCTCTAGGTCTGCAGAATAGGAGGACCAATGAATAGGAGGATGCCGCTGGACCTCTTGGTTTGCAGAAGCTCGTCCCGCAAGGAACCCAACTAGTGAACAGCACGCGCCATCGCGCACGGAGGCAATAAACGCGTGGTTACATATATGTTCGGGAGGTACAGGATTATAGAATGATTGTGCCATAATGTAACTTCTGAGTTGAGTGAATTCATATAGCTCAGGCTATAGAACAATATGATGATGAAACCTGAAACATAACATGCAACAAACAGAATCACCTTGTAAAACCATTTTGGGTACTGATGAACAAATTACAGTGATGCTAAGCAGGGAGCTCAATGAAGAGTCAAATACTGGCTGCTAAATGTTTACTGTGTTTCTCATAGATCATGGTTGATCATGTAGATGCTAATCATGTTAGGACTAAAAAACCAAAATGGTGGCAGATTACCTCTGAAAGCATGGGAACGTTTAATCACAAAATTAGTAAGCATGCATCAGAATAATGCAAAGTAATATCGCCATTCGAAATCCAAGTTTCCCTTTTTTTTAAACCATGTATTTATATATTGTATCACCTAAAATACACATTACATAGAAATTAAGAAATGAAACTAAATTTTGGTAAATCAGCGTTACTGAATGAAGAGCAAGCAAATGCTAACTTGGCAGTAAATTTAGATGTTTGTAGTGGAAAATAATAGCAGCGGTGTAGTTGGTTGCCCTAGATCAAATTTAACTATCCCATTACTAACCTAGACCAGTGGAATGATGACAGGGAAAGTTTGTTTTTTAACAATTTTTTTTGAAACCATGAGGCATACTTTAGGGCACTCACAATGCAAGACTCTATCACAGAGTCCAAGACAATTAATTATATATAATTTATGCTATTTTGCTGATGTAGCAGCATATTTTTTATTGAAGAAACACGTAGAAAAAATAAGACTCCAAGTCTTATTTAGACTCTAAGTCCACATTGTTTAAGGTAATAAATACCTTTAGACTCTATGACGATAGAGTCTGCATTATGAGTGTCTTTAGTAGGCTTACTTGCTTGAGCAGTCGAGCTAAAGCCTCCTGACGGAAGGCTTGGTCCCAAGCACTGGCATACTTTTTTATTTAAAATATAAATATAAGGTACCAGGGAAAATACCATATGTCTTCATAGAGCTGCAATTGATTATTATACTTCTATAAATAGGCATTCTATAATTCGTATCCACTAAAATGTTCTATCCTTGGTAATGCAATATCCTGATATCTATACTAACGAAAATATGTATGAGTCCTATTTTGACATTGACACTATTCTAGCAAGCACTGCTTGGGGCCAACCATGTACGAACAAATCAAATTATTAAGTTTCATCAGGCTTTGTTCTATCATCAGAATGAAACACATACATGGCAAGAAGGTCATTATTTTTGTAAGCTAAGAAATAGTTGTTGTAATAGAAAGATATGTAACCTCTGAAATGTAACTAATCAATGTAAGATAAACAAAAAATGGATGAACATACCATGGTCCTATGACTAGCCAGCTGTCAATTGCATCTATGGCAAAAACAACTTACATGGGAAAAAATCAACATAAATGAGAGGAGCAACCTAATGTACATCGAAGAAGATGCGTCTGTAATCAACTTAAATGAGAGGAGCAACCTAATGTACATCGAAGAAGATGCGTCTGTAAAAAAAATTCAATAAGATGAAATGAGCTGGGAAAACATTAGAATGCAGAGACCAGGATCAGGAAGAGGCTTGCCTATACTGAGCTGAACTACTGTTTCCTATTGCCTCTAAAGGGGATTGGTAAAAACAAGGTCTGCATGTAGTAGATTTCTCAGAATCAGCATATAGCTAAAAAAACAGATTCATCATACAGCTAAAACAACAGAGAACCCAAGCTCTAGGATGCACCCCCAATTTCAGTCCCCTAAAGTTGAAATTAAATATTTTTAAATGTGTCACCTCAATTTTCCCATCTGAAACAATGTAACCAAAAAGCCTGAGAAGAAGGCATTCACTTGGAACAAAGAGGTTTGTCTATTTTACATGATACTAAATCTGCACCTTTGGATGGTCTTCACGTCACCTGAACAAGGCATTGTACCATGAAATCGGCGACATGGAACAAATAAGCAATCTAATCAAGCAGAGATGGTTGTAAAATGTTGTTCAAATAGTAGAGAATGGAAATAATAACCTACATGGAAGCAGATCAATGAAGTAACACGAACAGCTATCTATTCAAGCAGAGATGGTTTGTAAGATGTTATTCAAATAGTAGAGCATGGAAATAATAACCTACATGGAACCAGATCAATGAAGTAACACGAACAGCTATCTATTTACACGGTAAAACTATTTATCATACATCATTGCAGCACTCTGCGCATCTATTGCATGCATCTTAACATGACAGAAAACAAATAAATAATTCATGGTTTGTAAAAGCAAGTATTGATGTATAGTATGGGATGAACAAAACTTTGCGGGGAAATTTCCTTCTGTTTCGGCAGTCGTTGGCTTGTGAATCCTGTCCGTATTACTGCGCCTGGGTCCCCACTGTTATTGTGCTGCTCCCCAGACAGCTTCAGCCTATGGTAGGATGACGATAGGAATGAATATAAGACAATACAATTACGGAAAATCCTATAAAAGTTGTGAACGCCAAAAACTAATAGGAATCTAAAATAATAGTAGGCAGTATAAGAACTCCATTTTCTCATCCTGGACAGAATAAATCATGGAGCTATTGAACACTTCAAGGTTTTATCAGAGAGCATATTTTCAAAATAAACTGGGCACTAGTGTTGTGCTAGCGTGCAAGCCCACGGGGCGCGATGAAACATCGAAGATTGCACCCAAGCAAAAGCGATGGGCTAGGGTTTTGTGGAATGACATGGCCGCCAAATCTGGAGGGAGGAAGCTGGGATGCTTAAGCACAGGAGCTAGGATTTTGTGGAGCACAGGAACCGACGCGAACCGACAGAAGGGGGCAGCACCGGAGAGCAAGCACGACGCGAGGGCACGGCGCCAGCCACCGTGGGCGTCCGCCGCCGCCTTAGGGGAGAGGGAGGGAGAGAGAGAGAGGAAGAGGAGGGAGAAACAAAGGTGGGAGAGGAAGGTGAGGGAGGGTGGAGAAGAACGAGGGTTGGCGCCGTCGCCGCGCCCTGTGATGAGGACATGACACCTTTGGATATAACCATTGATTATAAGTTGATTCCATATGGGAAGCATGGTACCTTAACAAAGGTAATTGAGGATCAAGTCTAAGTTTCCACAATGTCCTCCATCAGGCTACCATGTCATTCTTAGAGCAAGGAAAGTAAGAGTCCAAACCCAACATGTTTTGGGAGTTGGATTCGGACTGTAGAACAACGCCAACTTGCTTGGGTCACCACGGCTTCATACAGACACCAATTGGGATGTTCTCATACTTGATGGAAAGCTTATGAAGTCTAGTTTCCAATAGGTCCAACCACATGCCCATATCTCTGAGTCGGGCGTAGTCGTTGTTTTATTGTTGAAACCTTTTCTACTTACGGTGTTGCGTCACCCTATTTTGGGCAATGGTCCATGTATCAAGTTGAGTCTATTAGGGACGTGTCCTAGAGTTGGAGGACAACTCTTGCACCCCTTTAGTCGTCCTCTCTACTTATTTGCCTCTTGAGCTGCCATGAATAATTTGGGTTTTGTTTAGATCAAGTTTAGTTTTTTCTACTTGCTTGTAAGCGCGTGTGCTAGATCAGTCACCTACCTTCTTGTCTTTAGAACCCCACTTCATTGAAGATTGAGATTGAAACCTTTATTTACATCTAGCAATTCAGTACTTGTTCTACTTGCTCTTGCTGGTTTTTCGATTGCTTGCAAGACAAGTGCCCTAGTGGCCAAGTGTCGTGCTCCACAAGATCGTGACGACTATTGGAGGTGGTGTATCAGGCCATGAACGTCATCTCTATTCACCAATCGAGTTATCCCACACCTCTCATCGAAAGATCATACAAAAATCTTAACGGGTTCACACCACCCTAGTCGCTGCAGCCGTTGTCACCCCTGCCCATGTCGAAGAGAGAGATCAAGAGAGAAGAAAGACAACAAAGAGGAGAGAGGAGGGAGTGAGAAGCGGGAAGGAGAAGCGAAAGCTAGAGTATATATTTGCCTATCTGGATTCGCACGAGAAGTGAGAAAAGCAGGATAGAAGTGGGAGAATCAAACGAGAAGTAGCAGAATTAGCTTCCGGTGGTATTTGCTTCGAAGAAGCATGTCCATCCGATTGAGGATCCAACGGCGGCGAGGGGTTTTTAGGCGACGTGGCCCCTACTTCTCCTATAGGAAGCCGTCGGGTTTTGTAGGACAGAATTCAATTCAATGGCAGCCTCTAGGTGAGGGCGATGAGGTTGGGATGCAATTACGGCTGGCGCTGGAGCTGCAGGATAGCCTATTCGCGGTGGGATGGATGTGATCCGGCATAGTCGCTGCTGCTGCCATGGCTTCTACAACTATTCCAAGCCCACGGTCTGCAACTATTCTTAGCCCAAAAACCAAAAACCAATTCCAAGCGGAACCAGCCCATTATGGCTATTACCCCAAGACTGAGAACCGGCCCTATTAAACTTTTCAACCTATTCTCAACCAAACCGTGTCAGCCCTGATATAAAAAAAAACCGTGTCAGCCCAAACCATTACCAGGTCTTATTTAACAGACGACTCACACCGACAATGATTTCCTGTGTAAATTACGAGATGACTCACACCAATCAACATGTTTTTCTGACCGGAAGTAGTGCAAATATTTTTAAATAATCAGCAACCAAGGACAACTATATGATCTTATTATCCACGAGTAAGGAAAGGCCAGTTGGTTTCAGATTCAAAAGCTGTGACCTGATGTGAATAAAGCATGCAGCAAAGTATACTGATTCCCTTCCAAGTCAAATCTACACTGAACTAAGCAATGACTCCGTCGACTACTTATCTCTTAACTAATGGATTGAAATCTAAAAATACACAAACTAACGACTTGTCACCTAAACAACCCATCCAATAAAAACTGGATGTACTGATCATCCACAAGATCTCTTCTTGTTTATGAAGGTGGCGTCCCTCGTTGGTAGTATCT